>NW_025213970.1:13279-25468 GCF_004010195.1 Chiloscyllium plagiosum | reverse complement strand
GCACTCTGCCTTCTCCTTCCTCACCCACCCCTTTATCTATAGACCTCCTTACTCCTATCCACAGTCCTGACGAAGGGTTATATCCAAGGCATTCACTTCTCAACGTCTTGATGCTGCCTTGATTATTCTGTTCTTCCAGCTTCCTGCGTGTGTATTTTGGATTCCAACACCTGCTTTTTTTAAAAAATTGTCTTCTTGTGCAACAGGTAGGAGTGAGTGAACGCTCTTGTTATCCAATATATCTGATGGGCTGAATGGCTTTCTTATATTACTGTGAAACCAGCTAGAGATGCTGAAGGGGTTTCTCTTTCTTTTAATCGTGGAAATGTTTAGTGCCCAGCAGTGCTTTTGATTCATGTTACCTATACATTAAGAGTACAAGCTTGAATGTTGTCTAGGTTTGATACATTAGTACCTTAGAGGTGACTCATTGTTCTGAACATTGTATAATCTTCACAGAACATCTCCACCTCTGATCGTATCACAGAGGGAAAGACATTGATGAAACAGCTGAAGATATTTGTGCCGAAGAAGCTACCCTGCGATTGTCCACAGAGATATCCAGGGACTGAGAGACTGTTCTGAATGATCCAACTAGTGGGAAGTTTACAACTGATTCCCATCAAGTTCGATTTTGTTCAGTCTCCCTGACATCTTGCTCAGTCAATTACTGCCGTGATATCAGGGCCAGTCACTTTACGCTGTGTTCATATCTTCCATCCATGTCAACAGGCCAAGGTATATGTGTGGGGAGTGTTTCCTTCTCTCAGGGGGTAGTGACGGTTGGAACCAGACAGTTAGGGGAGGCTACATCACTGAAATGTTTTGGGGGGTGCGAGTGGGTGTCCAATGGATTTTGACCCGACAGAGAGTAGAGGGCTACAATAAATTGGGCATGAAAGAGAAATTGCGGCCGAGTGCAGATCAGTCCTGATTTACTGAATGAAAGGACAGGTCTGAGGGGCTATGTAGCCTGGTTTTATTCCAGTATACCCCATAGTCCAGTCACTTTGTAGCCTCTTCCTTTTCCTGTTTTACTGACTTCAAGTAGCTGAATAGACTGATCCTGTTGCTGTGCAACTGGATACTGGTGCTGCATGATCTTATTACAGTTTTATAGGCCCTAGGGGCTTATTGGTCTCCTCCTGTAATTGTATATCAGGCTCCAGGGGCTAAAAAGCCTCATTCTGTTCTGCTGTAACTGAAATCCATATTGACTAAATCTACTGCCCTTGGAGAAAGTGAGCAAGGCAGATGCTGGAGATCAGTGTCGAAAAGTGTCGTACTGGAAAAACATGGCAGGTAAGGCAGCTTCAGAGGAACAGGAGAATCGATGTTTTGGACGTTCCTGATGAAGGGCTTATGTCCGAAACATAGATTCTCCTGCCCCTCGAATGCTTCCTGACCTGCTGCGCTTTTCCAACACCACATGTTTCGACATCTACTGTCCCACCCAAGTCAATCTTCCTGGTCACATCATCCAGTTACTTTAAGAAAATTGTCAGGCATAAACATCTTCGCATAAAGCCACACTTACTATTCCGAATCAAAGACTGTCTTTCTAAATGCATGTACATCTTATCCCTCAGAACCTTCTCAAATAACTTACCGACTGCTCTGTAGTTTCAAGGCTTTTTTTGTTCAGTTCTTCTTGAATAAGGGCACTATATTGTCTATCCTCCACTTTACTTTAATGATGATCAACATTATAATCCAGGGTCCCCGCAAATTCTTCTGGAGCCCCTTGAGGTGTTCTTGGATATATCGGGTAAGGACCATGAGATTTATCAACTTTCAAACATTCTAGTACGTCCAAAATCTCCTCTACTATGATATGGATTGTCCCTAAAATATCACTCCTAACTTCCTCAGGTTTTCAAGTCATCATGTCTTTCTCCATGGTAAATATAGAGTAGAAATATTCGTTAAGGACTTCAATCATTGCTGATAGTTCCACACATGCTTGTCCACATTGATCTTCGAGGCGTCCTATTTTCTCCCCAGTTATTGTTTTTTTCTATTAATATATTTAAAGTACATTTTTGGATTCATCCTAATTTTCTCAGCCAAGGCTCCTTCTTGCCCCCTTTTCACCCTACTGCTTTCCTTCTTCCATCGACTCCTGTATCTCTTATATATCTCCGGGGATTCCCTTGATCCCAGCTGCCCGTACCTGAGTCACGCCCCAAGTTCGAACATGAACCTGAGGACCAGTTTTGTCCTTCTCCATAAGTATTTGAAAATTAATAGAACTATGGTTACTGGTCCCAAAGTGCTCCCCCACTATTAACTCAGTCACCTGCCCGAAATACTAAGAAAATTTCGAAGTTTTCCCCTTCCCGAGTAGGACACTCTATACACTGCTTGAGGAAACTTTCCTGACGCATTTAATTGATTCTACCTCATCAAATCACTTAACACACTGGCTGTTCCAGTCTGTAATAGAAAAATAAACTATTATGATAACCCTATTGCTCCTGCAGGTCTCCCCTCTCTCCCTGCATATTTGTTACTCTCATTCCTGTTGAATATTTGGGGGCCTATATTACAACCCCAATCACCTCACCATTCCCTTCCTATTTCTACACTCCACCCACAAAGCCTCACTGGGTGATCCATCAGTTATTTTATCTCTGATTAATGCTGTGGTTCTCCCCTTAATCAGAAATGCAACCCTCCCTCCCCTCATTCCATCATCTCTGTCTCACCTAAAGCACCTGTTCCCCAGCATATTAAGCTGTCAGTCGTATCCATCACTTAGCCATATTTCTGTAATGGCTATAATATCCCAGACCCACCTACCTATACACGCCCTGGGTTCACCGGCCTTCCCTGTCAGCACTCTTGCATTGAAACAGATGCGATTGAATCCAAAAGGCATTACTTTCTCTCTGTCGTTTTCCAGCCTAACCTTACTATTTCTGATTACTGTATCTCCTTCCACTTTCCTTCCTGCACTTGAGGATACCACCACCTGCCAATCTAGTTTAAACCCTCCCTTGTAACCCTAGCAAAAATTGGCCGGCAAGATATTGGTGTCCCCTCCAGTTCATGTATCGGACGGTAATCTCCCTCTCAGGAGATTACCACTGTCAAGGTTTTTTTAAAAAAAATGTTTCTCCTAGCTCTCTGTAATCACGCTGCAGGACCTCGTCCCTATTTCTACAGGTATCATTTGTGTCAACGTGCATAATGATTTCCGGCTGCTCCCCTTCCCCCTTGAGAATGTTCTGCAGCCACTTGGAGACATACTGGACCCTAGCACCTGGGAGGTAACCCACGATCCTGGATTCCCGTTTGTGACCACAGAATCTCTGATCTGTCCCACTATAAATCGACCCTCCTATCTTTAACGTCCTGTTTACCTTTACCCTTTCCCGCTGTGCCCCAGAGCCAGTGGTAGCACCACCAACCTGGCTCCTGCTGGTTTCCCCTGAACGGTCATTGCCCCCAACAATCCAAAATGGTCTACTTGTTTTCGAGGGGAATAGCCACAGGGGATTCCTGCACTCCCTTTGCCATTCCTGGTGGTCGCCCATCTACTCTCTGCCTGGAACATGACAAGAAGCAAGGAACTCCTATTGGATTAAATTGTGTTTATTTAAATACAACAGGACTGACAGGTAAAATCAGGGCGATGAACGTTGGACTGGAATATTAAAGTCATTATCTCGGTCAATATCTCGGATAACCCTGAGTGCATTCTAGATTAGATTACTACAGTGTGTAAACGGGCCCTTTGGCCCGACAAGTCCGCACCCACCCACTGAAGATCAGCCCAGCCAGACCCACTACCCTACACGCAACACTGCGGGTTATTTAGCATGACCAATTCACCTAACCTGCACACCTTTGGACTGTGGGCGGAAACCGCAGCACCCAGAGGAAACCTATGCAGACTCGGCAAGAATGTCCAAACTCCACACAGACAGTTGCCCGAGGCAGGATTTGAACCCTGGTCCCTGGTGCTGTTTGGCAGCAGTGCTAACCACTGAGCCACCGTGCTGCCCAGCTTCGGCTCCCTAACACGGTCTCCCTGGAGCTGAATCTGGGTGCAGTGCCCACACGTGTAGCCATCAGGGCCAGTAGAAATCTCCCTGAGCTGCCACATCCCACAAGAGGAGCGTGCGACTGCCCTAAATGCCATCTCGACTGCTGTAACAAAAAAGTTAAAAGAACCTTATTTGAGTTTCCCTGTACATTTTGCTGAGCTGGAGTTGTCCGAAGTCTCTCGTGTGAAAGCCTCCCTGCTTACTCTGCTACCAACGGCATGGCTCTCTACTCCTCCACATTTAATTTTGGTCAGGGAAGGAAGGAGACACCACAGAGATGTAGTGTTTAGGCCTTCAGCACTCCTTGACACCTGGCCCCTGACTACCTGCTCTCCAGTGCGGGTCTCTGCTTGGCCTTGGAGGGTGTCTTGCTGAGGTCTTCCTTCTGGTTGTGGTGACTGTGTCGATGCAAATCCTCACCCCGACAGGCAATCCGTGTTATCGTTGTCCTCCCGTACTTTCTGTCTATTAGTATTATGTTTATGAATTCCTTGAATCCCTCGATTGCATTCCAAACTGTGTCTCACTCCATAGTGAGAGAGGTTGATATTCTTGTGAATACAGGGCTATTGGAAAAGAACACCATTAGACATAGGGGCAACTCACTGAGTCTGTTTTTCCTTCGATTAGGTTATATTTAATTTGTTAATTCCCTATTCCACTTTCCTGTGATTTCCCCGTAACACTTGTATAATACTCTGTCTGTCTCAGCCTTGAAGATATTTTATGACCCAGCCTCAACAGTACTCCGAATTTTCTCTCTCACTGATGTGAGACTTGGTGGTCTTTAATCAGATGATTTGCCCATTTTATCTTGCATAAACTTTCAATTCTTCCTCAGTTCCTCCAAACTGAAGACGGATTCGTAGGATGTGCTTAACATATTCTGTCGCTCTGTGAATAGGCTGTCCCCTTAGTCCCTAATACTCCCATTTATTTCCCCGCGTTATCCTCTTCCCCTTAATAAACCAAAAAAAATTACTTTGGATTCTTGCTAATCTTACCCGCTAATGTTTTATCACCCCTCTTTCTGCTCTTCCACTGACTGTTTAAGTTTAGTACTACACTTTCTATATTCTTTTAGGACTTTCATTGACTTGCTCACTTGATACCTGCTTTAAGCTTCTCTTTCCTTTTACATCCTGTTCGGAATTTGTGTCGACATCTGAGGTTCTCTGGGTTTGTTTTTCTAAATTTTATCTTCGGTGTAACATGCTGGGCCGACTCTGTCATCAATTCAATTTTAATCAAATGATCCCCCAACCCCCGCCCCACCTTGTTCTGCTACAGTTTCACCCAGAAGCAACTGCATTTTGGCCAGATCCTGTCATTTTCTTTCCATAAAATCTGTCTCCCCAATGCAAAAAGCTTTTATTTTTCTAACATTTTGGGGTTTTTTCCTTAGCAAAGTCAAAATGTGTGATATCACGGTCACTGGTCCTATAATGCTCTCACACTTCTGCCTGGAACAGCTGACTGGCTTCGTTCCCCACAGTGAGGCCCAGCGCTGCACTGTCCATTGTTGTATCTGCTCTATGTTGATATAAGAAGCTCTCTGGAATAAATTTCAAAACACCTGCCCCTCTTAAAGAGTTATCACTGACCTAATGAATATTTGGAATTTACATGACTGAATATAATGATCCTATTATTGTTTTTACACACCTCAATATCTTGGTTATATACCTGCTCCGGTACTTTCCTTTATCTGGAGGTCTACAATATATGCCAAGCAGTGTTTCTGTCATGGTTTTGATCCTGAGCTCTAACAACCAAGCCTCATTACAAGATCCTTTCAAGATATCGTCCCTTCATACGCCAGTAACTGACTCCATAATTAACAAGGCAACACCACCTCCTCTTTTACCCTCTCTCCAGTCCTGACTCTATTTCTGGTACCACAGAATATTGAGTTGTCAGCCCTGACTTCCCTCAAAGACATTTCAGAAATGGCAAAAATGTCACACTTCCTCATGTCACCTCATTTCCTTATCATATCTGTCTGTCTGATAATATTGCAAGCATTAAGGTAAAGCACATCCAACTTGGAATATATCACCTGGAATACTCTATATCTCGAAGTTCTTCAGTCATTAATTGTTCGTTATCAACCTGTCCATTCATGAACCAAAACTGTAATTCTGGGAATGAACAGGGAGTAAACAAGTTGAGGTGAAATACAGACTGATTGAAGTACAAACATAAGGATAGATAAATCCCTCGGCCAGAAGGGAAACACGCTAGGTTACTAAAGGAAGAAAAGGAAGAGATTTCTGTGCCTTTGGCGATGATCTTTGCGTCTTAACTCTCCAATGGAGTAGCGTCACATGATTGGATGGTGGCAAATGTTACTCCCTTGTTCAGGCAAGGAAACAGGGATTGTTGAATTTTAATTTCGTTTTTGGCAAATGTGTTCATCAAGTGTAACTTTCCGGAACAGAACAGTCAGATCCAGATACAACGATTTTCTGCTGATTAGTTCCCTGTTCAGTGTGCAGAGGGGACAGCCCTCAGTAATGAAGAAGGTGAGGACTGCAGATCCTGGTGATCAGAGTCAAAAATTATGGCGCTGGAAAAGCACAGGCAGTCAGGGAGAATCTGAGGAGCAGCAGAGTCAAAGCTTTGGGCATCTGCCCTTCCCATGTTTACCATTCCATAATACACAGGATATTGGGAACCATACTTGTTCAGGAAGGAAGCACTGTACAGAGCCCTGAAGTGGAAAGCACTCAATCAGTTGGTTGGACAGGGAGTAAACAAGTTGAGGTGAAATACAGACTGATTGAAGTACAAACATAAGGATAGATAAATCCCTCGGCCAGAAGGGAAACACGCTAGGTTACTACAGGAAGAAAGGGAAGAGATTTCTGTGCCTTTGGCGATGATCTTTGCGTCTTAACTCTCCAATGGAGTGGCGTCACATGATTGGACGTGGCAAATGTTACTCCCTTGTTCAGGCAAGGAAACAGCGATTGTCCTGAGAATGACAGACCAGTCAGTCTTACATCAGTATTGGGCAAAATATTGGAGAGGATTCTAAAAAATCATAGTTTGATAAGAAATTGTCAGGATGGCTTTGTGAGGGGCAGGTCATACCTCACAACTCTTATTGGATTATTTGAGAATGGGATTAAGCACACTGAAGGAGGTAGAGCAGTGAATGCGGAGTGGATGGATTTTAACAAGGTGTTTGATAAACTTCCCCGTGGTAGTTTCATTCAGAAAGAAAGGAGGCATGATATACAGGGAGACCTATCTGTCTGAATACAGAATTGGCTAGCCCATAGAAGACAGCGGGTGGTGGTAAGTGGGAAATATTGAGTGTGGAACTAGGTGAGCAGTGGTGTTCCGTAAGGATCGGTTCTGGGACCTCTGCTGTTTGTGATTTTGACAAATGACTTGGATGACGAAGTGGAAGGGTAGGTTCGTAAGTTTGATGATGTAACACAGGTTGGTGGAATTGTGGATAGTATGGAGGGCTGTTGTAGTTTGCAACAGGACATTAACAAGATGCAGGACTCGGCTGCTAAGTGGCAGATTGTGTTCAATATAGAAAACTGGGATACCATTCATTTTGGAAGGTCCAATTTGAATGCAGAATACAGGGTTAAAGGCAGGATTCTTACATTGTGGTGGAACAGAGGAATCATATGGTCCATGGCATAGCTCCCATTAAGTTGCTACCCAGGTTTATAAGGTTGTTAAGAAGGTGTGTGACGTGTTCATTAGCTGAGGGATTGAGTTTAAGAGCTGCGAGGTTATACTGCAACTCTATGGAGCCCTGGTGGGACCACACTTAGAATATTGTGATCAGTTCTGGTTGCCTCGTTATAGGAAATATGTGGAAACTTTGGTAAGGTTGCCTGCACTGGAGGGCATGTCTTACAAAGAAACTTGGAGGGAGCTAGCGTGTTTTCCTCTTTGGAACGAAGAAGAATGGAAAATGACTTGACAGAGGTGTACAAGATGATTAGAGGCATAGATAGAGTGAATAGCCAGAGACTTTCTCCCAGGGTGGAAATGGCTCTCGATGGGGTATGATTTTAAGGTAATTGGAAAAAGGTTTAGGAGAGATGTCAGAGGTAGTTTTTTTACACAGAGAGTGGTGTGTGTGTGTGTGCAATGAACAACTAACAGTTGTAGTAAAGTCAGCTATATTAGGGATATTTAATTGGATAGGCACATGAATGATAGCATAATGAAAGGTATGTAGGTTAGTCTGATCTTAGAGTAGGATAAAAAGTCGACTGAACGTCAATGGCCGAAGGGCCTGCACTGTGCTGCACTGTTCTATCTTTCCAGTTTCACCCAGCTTGTGGCTTCTCATCAATTGTTGAGGTGGGAGGGAGTGATGTGTGTGAGATCAGGAAGTTTTGGAGGGGTGTAAGGCCAAAACCTCCAGTTACAGTCACTTGAAAGCCAGTACAATATGTGTGTTTACTTAGACCAGACAGAATCCGCCAAGTTCAGTTATTAATGTGATTTTGGATTGCCGTTTGCTGCTGGTTACTTCACATGCATTCTACTGTGTGATCCATGTAGTAATCTCTGACCATTCACTGAGATGTACAATTTTATTTTGATACTGGAGAATATGAAGGTGACATTTATTAGATATGGATTTAGAGGTTTCTTTGTGAGACACAAGGGATTGTAATAGATTGTCAACTTGTTAATGTCTTCACTCATGTCTGATCCGGGGTGCAGATGTATGGAGTCTGGGAGGCAGGTCAGATTTCATCACCGTAGGTAACTTGTATTGTGTGATTCTGGCTCTCCATGTCAAAACGTCTGCTCTCTGGGTCAGGCTCTGATTTGTGATTTTGTGATTTACACATGAAAGAAGTGAAACTATCAATGTATTTTAACAGATGAAAGGCTTAACAGACAATCTATTTTCCAATGTTTAATTTCAGTTACATCTCACTGCAAATTTTTGCTATAAATTTTCTGTTATGATCGAGCCCTCCACTATCACCTGATGAAGGAGCGTCGCTACGAAAACTAGTGTGCTTCCAATTAAACCTATTGGACTATAACCTGGTGTTGTGTGATTTGTAACTTTGTACACCCCAGTCCAACACCGGCATTTCCAAACTATGGGAATTTGATTGTCTTAAATTCTCTGTATCCCCATCACCCTATCCAACCTATCACACTCTGAACATACTGTACGTTGTATGCTTCGATCGAACACTGACTATGTTATTCAGCCTGTGACGATAAGGGTGGTGCTGCTGTAGTCTGGTGGACTCACCTCTACATCTCAGAGGCAGAGTACCAGCTCTCAGATAACTCCACATATCATCTGCTGGTCCATAACCCTAGCATGGCACATCAGTCTATTTTATTAACTAAATCTGACCACATTTCATCTGGAGATTCCCACTCACTCGCCCATCTCCCCCCACCACCCCCCCCCCCCACCCACTCACCCCTACCTAACAGTCCCAAAGCTGATGGTCCTCTGATAGTAGAGTTCGCTTTTATCTCTTCCTGAAAATCCACAAACAGAACTGTCCATGCAGACCCATTGCTTCAGCCTGCTGCTGCCATACAGAGGGGGTGCATGCATACATACGTGGGCCCAAGTTATACCTGTTCCTTCATGGGGTACGTAGACCATTTCTTCTTCCAGTTCTATTCCAGCCCCCATCCACAACTCTTTCTCCGATGCGTAGATGATATCATCGCTGCTGCTCCTCTCTCTTGTCCAGAATTGGAAAAGTTCATCGTTTCCAATTTGCACCTCTCCCTCGCTTTCACCTGGTCTACCTCTGACTCCTCCTTTCCTTTCCTCGACATCTCTGCTTCTATTTCTGGGTATAGACCGGCCACTGATATCCAGTATTAACCCACCGACTCCCACAGCTACCTGGAGTATATATCCTCACGCCCTGTTTCCTGCAAAAACTCCATTCCATTCCCCCAGTTCCTTCGTCTCTGCCACATTGCTTCTGATGATGTCAACTACAAAAATGTGACCTCTGAAATGTCCACCTTCTTCCTCAACCGATAACTCCCCAGAACTGTTATTGACAGGGCCCTCAACCAGTTCCGACCCACATCCTGCACTTCTACCCTCACCCTCTCTCCTCCCTCCTGCAACAGCGTTAGAGTTCCCCTTGTCCTTACCTACCATCTCACCAACATTCACATGCAATAGATCATTAGTCTGCATTCCCCCACCTCCAGCGAGATGCCACCACCAGACACATATTTGCCTCCTCTCCCTTTTCTGCCTTCTGAAATGACCATTTCCTCCAGGTCCGCTCGTTAATCACTGCCCACACCTCCCCCTCCACCATCTCCACCAGCCCCCACCACAGGTACACTTCACTTTCCCTTGCCGGAGGTGTTACACTTTCCTATTGACCTCCTCCCTCGTCACTAACCAAAGGCCAAACATACCTTCCAGGTGAAGCAGTGTCCTACCAACATTTCCCACAATCCAGTCTACTACATTCGTTGCTCACATTTTGGTCTGCTCTGCATTGGGGAAACTAAAGGTGGACTGGGTGACTACTTTCCAGAATATCCAAGTTGTAACTAGGCAAAAGACCCTGAGTTTCCAGTTGCCTGACAGTTTAATACCCCATCCTGTTCCCTGGCCAATATCTCTGCGTCAGGCTTGCTGCAGTGTTCCAGGACATTTCAACGCAAGCTGGAAGAACAACACCTCATTTTCCGCGGTTGGACCCTGCATCCCTTCAGACTCAAAATAATGTTCAATAATTTTAGGGACTGAACTCCTCAATGCCCCATACCCATACACTAGGCCTAGTTCTCACGTGGCCTTCCATTACCCACCGAGGAGAAAGTGAGGTCTGCAGATGCTGGAGATCAAAGTTGAAACTTTATTGCTGGAACAGCACAGCAGGTCAGGCAGCATCCAGGGAACAGGAGATTCGACGTTTCGGGCACAGGCCCTTCTTCAGGAATGAAATATTTCATTCCTGAAGAAGTGCCTGTGCCCGAAACGTCGAATTTCCTGTTCCCTGAATGCTGCCTGACCTGCTGTGCTGTTCCAGCAATAAAGTTTCAACTTCCATTACCCACCCCCTATTGTTAGCTACTAACAGTCTCCATTAACAGCTATTCAGCCTCTGTTGTATATTAATCAACATTTTCAGGGCTACCATACGTTCTGAGGAAGGGCCACTGAACTAAACACGTTAATTTTGATTGCTCTGCACAGATGCTGCAGATCTTTTGCAGCAACTTCTGGTTTTGTTTCAACAATGTCTCACAATGTTTTTGTATCACAGTGCAATACGTCATGGATATTTAGAGCTCTGTCAAACATAGGAACTTTGTAATTTCTCATTTAATGTCCATAAACAAATATTCGAGATTCAACTGAGACAGTTGCTTATATCGTTCAGATCAGTCAATTTGTCACAGTTCAGAAAGAAAAAGAAATCGATAAAGGGAAATTCAGCAGGTCTGGCACCCACTGAGTAAATATACACAGAATTAACCTTTGATTTCAATATAACTTTTTCAGAACAGTGTCACATCGTATTCGATATGTTAACTCTGTTTCTCTCTGCAGATACTTCCTAATCTGTTGCGCTTCTACCATCATTTTCTGTTTGTATTTCATGTTTCCGTATCCCTATATTTCATGTTTCTTGACAGGGCTACATGCTTAATTTGGTTATATGTGGACAATCTAGTCCTTTCCTCTTCCTATTATAGTTGATGTGTCTGTGACAACTGTGGTACGGCCGAAATCTGTTTCTTCTTTAAGAGTCAAGGGAAAAAATAATATTCTTCTGAATATCCTGTAAATCTCAGGAACTCCACTTTGTTTGAAAAGACATTTTAGAGGCAGCTGAAATTTCATGAGATGATAGGAATAGATTCTTGATGGTGGAGCACTCTGTGATGGTGTAGGAGGGAGGGCTTCAGGTATTTGGACAATTGGACTGCATTCTGGGGAAGGTGGGACCTGTACAAGCAGAACGGGTTGCACCTGAACCAGAAGGGCACCAATATCCTGGGGGGTAGGTTTGCTAGCACTCTGCAGGGGGGTTTAAACTAATTTGGCAGAGGGATGGGATCCGGACTTGTAGTCCAGCAAGTAGGCTAGCTGTTTGTCAGGATGTCCAAGTGTGTGGGGAGGCTGTGAAGA
>NW_025213970.1:3866-11014 GCF_004010195.1 Chiloscyllium plagiosum | reverse complement strand
GATGCGAAGATTGGTGGAGTTGTGGATAGTGAGGAGGGCTGCTGTTGGCTGCAAAGGGACTTAGATATGATGCAGAGCTGGGCTGAGGAGTGGCAGATGGAGTTCAACCCTGCCAAGTGTGAGTTTGTCCATTTTGGAAAGACAAATAAGAATGCGGAATACAGGGTCAACGGTAGGGTTCTTAGTGAGGTGGAGGAACAGAGGGATCTTGGGGTCTATGTTCATAGATCTTTGAAAGTTGCCACTCAGGTGGATAGAGCTTGTAAGAAGGCCTATGGTGTATTAGCGTTCATTAGCAGAGGGATTGAATTCAAGAGTCGTGAAGTGATGTTGCAACTGTACAGGACTTTGGTTAGGCCACATTTGGAGTACTGTGTGCAGTTCTGGTCGCCTCACTTTAGGAAAGATGTGGGATCTTTGGAAAGGGTGCAGAGAAAATTTACCAGGATGTGGCCAGGAATGGAGAATAGGTCGTACGAGGATAGTTTGAGAGTGCTAGGCCTTTTCTCGTTGGAACGGCGAAGGATGAGGGGTGACTTGATAAAGGTTTATAAGATGATCAGAGGAAAAGATAGAGTAGACAGTCACAAACTTTTTCCCCGGGTACAACAGGGTGTTACAAGGGGACATAAAATTAAGGTGAACGGTGGAAGGTATAGGGAAGATGTCAGGGGTGGGTTCTTTACCCAGAGAGTGGTGGGGGCATGGAATGCGCTGCCTGTGGGCGTGGTAGAGTCAGAATCTTTGGTGACCTTTAAGCGGCAATTGGATAGGTACATGGATGGGTGCTTAAGCTAGGATAAATGTTCGGCACAACATCGTGGGCCGAAGGGCCTGTTCTGTGCTGTATTGTTCGATGTTCTATTTTCTTCTTTGAACTAGCTTGTCTACCCCCGCTCCAAGAGCTTTGAGTACATATCACAGAATTATTTACAGCAAAAGTGGGGGAAACTCAGCCCATTGTCTCTTCCAGCTTGGAATGACTATATCTCTACTGTTAGTCTCCTGTATTGTCCCCATTGCCCTTCACATTTTGTTGCGAGTGTCTGCTTTTAATTCTAAGTATCCTGCCAGATACGAACAATATGATAAATCTCAAACAAAAAGAAAAACAGAACTTATAGGGCAGGCTCAGCAGGTCTAGCAGTATCTGTGAAGAGAAATCAAAGTGAATGTTTCAGGTACGTTAACCCTACTCAATCTGTATTCCCAATGATTAAATGTATGTATATAAAATATAGTTCTCTTTATCACATGTAATATTATCCTTTTAGTTCACATTGTCATTCAGCAAAGCATCTCCCAAATATTGGCTGTTTCCTTAGATCTAAATGCATTAGATTTAATTCTGTCTGTCAGAAAGCGGGATGATGACTGGGGAATATAATTCCACTCCCCATGCAACCTCCACAGCCACCGCTCCCATTCCGCCCTATCTCCCAGCCAATAACATGTTCATTCGAACCTGACTCATTAATTTATAAGTCTAAATGAATAAGTTCATTGTAACTATCACTTTTAGTGCTGGTCTGAGGTCAAAATGCGTACAAGAAAAGGTTTACAGCAAATGAAACTGCATTTAGAAGTCTGTCAATTTATATAAATAAATTACAGAAGTACATTCCCTTTGGAAGTTCCAAAGTTGCCTTATTAGTGCAGTGAGAGGAACATTCGGAGAAGTCCACACTTCCTGTCTATGTTCAGGGCAACTGTTCTCAATGACAGTCTGTTCGCTCGCGTTTGTTCCCGTGGAGGAGAGATCAGCACAGTAACAACATCTTGACTGTGATTCTTTTGGGGATGGACGGATTTTTGGAGAGATGGTTTCAGCATAGTAAACGGAAAACAGAGCAGAATCATGTAGCCTACGAAAGGAAAATATTTTTATTCTCCCTCACAACTAACTTCACTAGAGGGATTGGTGATGGGAGATGTGACCAATAGTCAACAATGTCAACATGTAGTCCAGTCCAGATATATTGTGAACTGAATGTGCTGTATTGAAAGCTGTATTGCTCTGACTGTGGTTGATGTCAGTCTCCATGCAATGCAACTGTGTCACTGGAGGGTTCCACTCTCCTATTAGTAAGAGGCTTCATTCAGTGCGTTATCTCACTTTAGTAACAGATGCATCAGCTCCAACATAGATCTGAAACTGAGAATAGCAGACTGGAACATTACAACAATGGAGAGGAGGTTTTCCTTGAATCTTTTCAAGATTTCCCCCTCTTGGGGAGTTCTACCATATCGGATATCAGCAGTGCTGATGATTATTCTGGGCGGGGTGGACGGTGTGCTACTCACCTATTCTCGCAATTGCTGGTGTTCTCTACCTCTGTCCATTCATTAGTCCCATAAACAAATTTGAACTTCGTTGCAATTTCTGTTATCTATATTTGTCAGAGAAAGAAACTATTATCTTCAGTTTCAATTGCAGTCTCCATTCATTACCCATGAATTGCAGACCACTCCCTCACAATCATCTGCAAACAAAACTGTGCACAACCTCGAGATCCCTTTTTGCCCTCAACTGATTTATGTCTCCTGTTCTCTCTGTCACCAAACCTGTCCACTCCCAGCTCCTAATATCCCCAATCTTCATCTCTGTGCCAGTATTGTTCCTGAACAAACCATTGGCTGCACGTTGGTAATATTCAGACTTAATGTTTCATGCTCTCTTCTGACCACTTTTCCGATTAGAAATATTTCAATCATAAAATTGTTCTTGTCTTGGAAGTTACTTCATGATTAGGACAATGTATGAATGTAGGAATGTCGCTGGATGTAATTCAGAAGCTAACCTTATTAAACGAAAGATGTTGTTTCAAGTGATTTGTTTCAAGTCCACCACAGCTGATGACAGAACTTAAATAAAAATGATAAGAATTCGAATAAAAGCGAATTTCACGAAAAACAAACATAAAAACAACATTTTGTCTGAAAACCTTCATCTTTCATTGATCACCTTCGGTAAAGATATCTAATGTTATTACCCGGTCTGGGTTAATTGTGACTTGAGACCTATGACAATGTGCTTAACTTTATATTGGCTTGTGGAATGGCCTCGTTATCAGAGGAATTAGTGATGGTAACCAAATGCTGCCCTTCCCACGAATGCCAACATCCCACGAACTAACAAAATTGAAGGCGAAATCAAATAAAGGAAGTAGCTTAAAATCTGAAATTATAGAAAGAAACGTAAAGAAACGAACAGAAAGTGCTGGGAAACTTTCCTGAACTGAAAGCAGCTGGAAAGGAGTGTGATTAATACCGTTGACAGGGAAGTCTGCTTTGAAGGGGAGGAGGAATCAATAGAGAAAGACAGATATAGAAGAAAAAGAGCAAAGAGAATGGTGATCATCTGGGCTGGAAACAAAATGTGAGATCCACCTCATTTATTTTTCGCCTTTCCCATCTTCCTGAATATCATGCCCTTGTAAATACAGGTAACCCCCGCTTTTCAAAAGTTCCCTTTTTGCCAATTCCCTTTCCGAATGACTTACAGCAGGACATTGTTTCGCTAACCAAAAGAAATCCGAACAGGATTTTCACTTTTACGAAGAAAGCGGAAAATGTTCCCATATAAATCAGTGCTACTGCACTTCACACCATATCCACTTGTGAACGGTTTTGTAGGAACACTCTACTTACAAATAGTGAGGGAAAACTGTATAAATCTGTGATCATGTTTAAAGCGATTTGATTCCGTCTATCTGTCCTCCCTGAGTGTGGTCGTCTTCTTATATTAATTAATTAGATATGGGCATCACTGACTGTGGCAGCATTGTTTCATTTTTCCAGTTGCCCTTGAAAAGACCTTGAGCCACTGCAGTCCACATGTTTGATCTGATTTGGTTTTGTTTATTTTAGTCAAACGTACAATGGAATGGTTTGTTTTTATTGTAGTGCAGGCACATGACTCTAAACAAGAAAACAGAGATCACAGGGTTCTTGGAGAATGTGAGGCATACAAGGTTACAGCTTCACAGGAGGTGGGCCAAGTAAGATTGACATTAGTAAGATTAATATTATTTGAAAAGTGAGAGATGTCAATTTGTCAGTCTAATAATAGTAGGGAAGGAAGTGTTCCTGAGCATGCTGGTCCATGTTTTCAAGCCTCTGTGTCTCCTCCCTGTTGGAAGAGGTTGGAGGAGATCATTAATGGTTTGGGAGAGATCTTTGATGTTGCCAGCCTTTCTGCGACAATGAGAAGTATAAATGGATGGAAGGTTGCCTTTCATGATGGTCTGGACTGTGCAAACAACCGTCTGTAGTTTCTTATGGTCCTAGGCAGAGCAGTTACCATGTCAGGTCATTGTGCACCCGAATAGAATGCTTTGAGTTGCCAGTATGCAGAGCACTGGGAGACGGGCGGTTTCAAAATTGTTAGATGTAACAATTGGCTGTAAATGGATACCCACGTTCTGGTTGCTGTTTTGACAACAATTGAAATGTAACTGATAATATTAAATTATGTCCTCTATACCAAAACCTTGTTGAGTGTATTGTATTGATAACATCGAACTAATGAGCCATCACCTGCTTCAAACAAATAGAGAAGCCATCACCATCACAACGAAGGAGAAAGAGACAGAAACAAAGGGAAGGAGAGAGAACACAGCGAGGGAAACAGATAGACAGTCAGTCAAAGCGAGAAAGGAAACAAAACAAGGAAACAAACAGTCGCATGTGCAGGGAGAAGGGAAGAGAATAGGTTCAGGGAAAGAAACAGAAGACAGGGAAAAGGAAAACACAGGGAAACAGACAATGTGAGAGAAACAGGGAGAGACAAAGGTCACAGGGAGCTGGGGATAGGGTCAAGGGGAGCTGGGGGGAAAGGGAGGAGCTGGGGGTGAGGACCGGAGAGACCTGGGCGCGAGCACTGCAGAGAGCTGGTGTTAGGGAGGTGAGGATTTATTTTGTCCTGTGCCAAGATGCCCAGGAAGATCATGGTAAGAATGGATATACTGAGCGATGGCTGTAAAACATGTCTGAGAGGTATATAGGTTACGCTGCACAGCACATGCGCTAGGCTAGATCAATATGAACAAAATCAGCATTATCTGAGATTAGAGAGTCCATTCATCAGTCTAATAACAGCTAGGAAGAAGCTGTTCCTGAACTTGCTGTTCTGTGTGTTCAGGCGTCCTTTTCTTTTAGCCTGATGGAAGAGGTTGTGGAAGATCTTTACAGGCATATGATGGGTCTTTGGCAATGTTAGAACAACGAACATTCCAGTACAGGAACAGGCCGTACGGCGGTCCAAGCCTGCGTCGATCTAAATCCTCTATCTCAACCTGTCTCCTATTTTGTAAAGGTCTGTATCCATATGCTCCTGGCCCATTCATGTATCTATCCAGAAACATCTTACTTGGAGCACCACTGGTCACAGTTCTCCATTTTCAGACACTCCCTTTCCTTACTACGTTCTGTCCCCTGTTGCCAAGCCAATTCTTTATCCATGTAGCTAGCACACCTGGACACCGTGTGACTTCACTTTCTCCATAACCCGACCATGGGAAATCTTATCAAACGTCTTCCTGAAGTCCAGGTGCATGACATCTACAGCCCCTCCCTCATCATTCAACTTTGTGACTTCCTCAAATAATTCTATTAAGTTGGTAAAACATGACCTTCCCTGCATTAACCACGTTGCCTATCATTTTCATCCAAATGAGAATAGCTCCTAGCCCTCAGTATCTTCTCTCGCAGCGTCCCTACTCCAGACTTCAGGCTCATCGGTCTATTATTAACTGGATTATTCACGCTACCCTTCTTAAACAAGGGGATTAGAAACTTTCCAGTCCTCTGGGACCTTAGTTGTGTTCAAGGATGTTACAAAGATATCTGTTAAGGCCCCAGATATTTCCTCTCTCCCTTCCCTCAGTAATTGTGGACAGATGTTGGCACTTTTCCGCAGCAATGAGCCTTGTAAATAGAGTCAATGGTTGGGAGATTGGAGTCCGTCATAGTCTGGGCTGTAAACACAATCTTCTGTAGTTTCTGATGGTCCTGGGCAGAGCGTTGCCGTACCAGGCCAGTACACACCCGGACAGTACGTTCACAATAGTGCATCTGTAGAAGTAGTGCATGCTAAATATCCTGAGCCAAGTGAGGAAGGAGAGACGTTTTTGGACCATCTTGACTGTCACACCAATGTGAGAAGTCCAGGGTAGGTTGCCAGTTATCATCACTCCGAGGGACTTGACGCTCTGCACTGTCTCGACCGTTGATGTAGAAAGGGGCTTGTTCCCCTCCATTCATTCTAAACTCAATGATCAGTTCTTTACTTTTGCCGAATTTGCGAGGGAGGTTATTATCATTCCACCATGTCACCAAACCCACTATCTCCTTTCTATGGTCAGACTCATCGTTGTTTGATATCCCTCCTGCTTTGGTGATGTCATCAGCAAACTTACAGTTGGCATTGTTTGGAATTTGGCAAGACAGCCACGTGTGTACAGGGAGTTCAGTAGGGGGCTGATGACAAAGCCGTGTGTGTACAGGGAGTACAATAGGGGGCTGAGGGATACAGCTGGGTGTGTACAGGAGTACAGTAGGGAGCTGATGACAATGCCGTGTGTGTACAGGGAGTACAGTAGTGGCTTATGACAAAGCCGTGTGTGTACAGGGAGTACAGCAGGGGGTTGATGACAGCCGTGTTTGTACAGGGAGTACAGTAGGGGTTTGCGGACACAGCCATATGTGTACAGGGAGTACAGTAGGGGGCAGAGAACACAGCTGTGTGTGTACAGGGAGTACAGTATGGGGCTGAGAACACAGTCGTGTGTGTACAGGGAGTACAGTTGGGGGCTGAGGACACAGCCTTTGGTATACAGGGAGTACAGTAGGGGGCTGAGGACAGAGCCATGGTGTAGAGGGAGTACAGTAGCGGATATTGGACACAGTCGTGGATGTACAGGGAATACAGTAGGGGGCTGAGGACACAGCCATGCGTGTACAGGGGGTACAGTTGGGGGCTGAGGGCACGTCTCTTGGTATACAGGGAGTACAGTCGGAGGTGAGGATACAGCCATGGGTGAACTCGGAATACAGTAGGGGGATGAGGGCACAGCCATCGGTGTACAGGGATTACAGTAGGGGGCTTTGGGCACAGCCGTATGTGTACAGGGAGTACAGTAGGGGGC
>NW_025213970.1:0-2407 GCF_004010195.1 Chiloscyllium plagiosum | reverse complement strand
GGGCATTGGACACAGCCGTGGACGTACAGGGAATACGGTGGGGGGCTGAGGATACAGCCATGCGTGTACAGGGGGTACAGTTGGGGGCTGAGGGCACGTCTCTTGGTATACAGGGAGTACAGTCGGAGGTGAGGATACAGCCATGGGTGAACTCGGAATACAGTAGGGGGATGAGGGCACAGCCATCGGTGTACAGGGATTACAGTAGGGGGCTTTGGGCACAGCCGTATGTGTACAGGGAGTACAGTAGGGGGCTGAGGACACAGCCATCGGTGTATAGGGAGTACAGTAGGGGACTGCACACACAGCCATATGTGTACAGGGAGTGCAGTATGTGGCTGAGGACACAGTCGTGTGTGTACAGCGAGTACAGTTGGAGGCTGAGGACACACGTTTGGTATACAGGGAGTACAGTAGTGGACTGAGGACACAGCTGTGGTGTAGAGGGAGTACAGTAGCGGCCTGAGACACAACCTTGGAAGTACCGGGAGTACAGTAGGAGGCTGAGGACACAGCCATGTGTGTACAGGGAGTAGAGTATGGAGATGAGGGACACAGCCGTGTGTGTACAGGGAGCGCAGTTGGGGGCTGAGGGCACTTCTCTTGGTATATAGGGAGTACAGTCGCGGGTGAGTATACAGCTATGGGTGAACACGGAATACAGTAGGGGGATGAGGGCACAGCCATTGGTGTACAGGGATTACAGTAGGGGGCTGATGGCACAGCTTTGTGTGTACAGGGAGTACAGTAGGAGACTGCTGACACAGCCATATGTGTACGGGGAGTACAGTAGGGAGTAGAGGACACAGACGTGTGTGTACAGGGAGTACAGTATGGGACTGAGGACACAGTCGTGTGTGTTCAGCGAGTACAGTAGGAGGCTGAGGACACAACCTTTGGTATACAGGGAGTACAGTAGGGGGCTGATGACACAGCCGTGGTATAGAGTGAGTACAGTAGCGGGCATTGGACCTAGCCGTGAATGTACAGGGAGTACAGTAGGGAGCTGAGGGACACAGCCGTGTGTGTATAGGGAGTACAGTTGGGGGCTGAGGGCACATCTCGTGGTATACAGGGAGTACAGTCGGGGGTGAAGATACGGCCATGTGTGAACACGGAATACAGTAGGGGGATGAGGGCACAGCCATCGGTGTACAGGGAGTACAGTAGGGGGCTGAGGCCAAAGCCGTATGTGTACAGGGAGTACAGTAGGGTGCTGAGGACACAGCCATCGGTGTACAGGGAGTACAGTAGGGGACTGTGGTCACAGCCATATGTGTACACTGAGTACAGTATGGGGCTGAGGACACAGGCGTGCGTGTACAGCGAGTACATTCGGAGGCTGAGGACACAGCCTTTGGTATACAGGGAGTACAGTACGGGGCTGAGGACATAGACGTGGTGTAGAGGGAGTACAGTAGCGGGCTGAGGACACAGCCGTGCATGCACAGGGAGTACAGTAGGGGGCTGAGCACACAGCCATGTGTGTACAGGGAGTAGAGTAGGGAGCTGAGGGACACAGCCGTGTGTGTACAGGGAGTACAGTTGGGGGCTGAGGGCATGTCTCTTGGTATACAGGGAGTTCAGTCGGGGGTGAGGATACAGCCATGGGTGATCAGGGAATGCAGTAGGTAGATGTGGGCACAGCCATTGGTGTACAGGGAGTACAGTAGGGGGCTGAGGACAAAGCCGTTTGTGTACAGGATGTACACTAAGGGGCTGAGGACATAGCCGTGTGTGTACAGGGAGTACAGTAGGGGGCTGAGGATGCATCCCCCAGGAGCTCCAGTGTTGATTGTTATTGTGGCCGAGGTGCAGATACCTACCTTCACTAATTCTGGTCTGTTGGTCAGAAACCGGGAGACCCAGTTGCAGAGGGTGGAGCCACGAATAAGGTCACGGAATTTTGAGATCAGTCTGGAGGGGACAATGATGTTTAAGATGGAGGTCAATGAGCAGGAGTCTGGTGGTGGTGTCTTTGTTGTCCAGATGTCCTAGAGATTAGTGCAGGGCTCGGGATACGGCATCTGTTGTGGACCCGTTACATCAGTCGGCATATTATAGGGGATCAAGTCAGGCTGGGAGATTGGAGGTGATGTGGGCTATAACCAGCCTTTCAAATCACTCCATGTTTATTGAGGTTAGAGCCACTGGGCGGTAATCATTAAGTCATTAAAGCATGAGCTTTCTCACTTACAAGGTTGATGTTGGTGTTCTTGAGCAGGTTGGGACTTCAGCTTGTGGGCAGAAAATGCTGAAATTGTATGTGAATACCTCTGCCAGTTGAGCTGATTTTTCTGGATTGATAATCTATTAGTAATACCATGAGACCTATTTGGAACCACATGTTGTACTCAGCTGCCATTTCTTGTGTTACCCTGTTTTTCATTCATTGCTTATGTTATTC
>NW_025213969.1:33977-37858 GCF_004010195.1 Chiloscyllium plagiosum | reverse complement strand
TCATTCTAAACAAACATTGTGAGACGAGAACCATAATACTATATAATCTTTCATAGTATTTCCATCTGCTTCAGTGAAGCCCATGAGCTGTGGAGGTGGAATTAGGCCATTTGGCACGTCGAATATTGCCGCTATTCAGTGACATCATGGCTGATCCGATAATCCCCAATTCTACTTGTTTTCCATTTCCCCGTAAACCTTGTTTCCTTGATGAATTAAAACCTGACCATCTCTACTCTAAATATACCTAATGGCCCGGACTCAACAGCCTTCTGCAGTAAGGAATTCAGAGTTTCACTACACTATGAGTAAAGTCATTCCTCCTCACCTCCATCGTGAATTAGTGAGCGATTGCTGGGATTTGATGCCACTGGTTGCTGATTCTTGGGCAAGGGAAATGAAAGGAAGTGGCAAAGTTAATTTCTCCAGAAGAAAAGAGAATTGGTGGAGTAGGGGATAATGAGGAAGGAGATCAAAGGATTCAGCAGGATATAGATCAGTTGGAAAAATGGGTGGAGAAATTGTAAATTGTGCTTACCTTGACAGGTGTGAGTTGATGTATGTTGAGTAGTCAAAAGCAAGGAAATTAGGATACTGAGGGAAGATGATACACAGAGGGATCTTCGTGCATGTCTGTAGCTGCCCGAAATTGGCAATACAGGAGGGGAGGTCGAAAAGAACGCATATGGCATGCTTGTCCTCATCACTTACAGAATTGACAACAGAGACTTATATGTCATGCTGTAACTGTATGAAACTTTGGTTCAGACACATTTGGTGTACATCTGTGCAGTTCTTATGGCAGGAGGTGAGGAGAAAGAATTGGGAGCACTTGTGAAGGGCATAAATCAAAATCGCATCACATTGCTTGTGATTGAATTATTAAGAGTCAGTTAGCTATGAGACGAGATTAACCAAACTTGGATTGCTTTGCATGCGTGTCATTACTGAGGGGGAAAAGGCGACAGTACATAAAATTAGGAGAGGCAATGATAATGTGATGAGTTTAAATGTCTTTTCCAATTTAGAAGCATCAAATGCCAAGGCGCATAGGATTAAGGGGAGATGGGGAAAGTTTAAATGAGATTAAATAAGGGAGGCAATTATTGTTTTTATTACAGAGGATATGGAAGGTGGAGTTGAGTTAGAAGATGCAGAAATGTGGGCGAGGTTTTTACGTGGCATTTAGTGAGAAAAATGAACAGGCAGCGAATAGAGTGATAGAGACGACGTGCCGGCTTGTGGTATTATTTTAGATCAACTTCATGGTTGGCACATCCATGGAAGGCTGAAGGACCTATTGCTATGCTGTTCTGCTTTGTGTTCTATTTTCGCTATTTTTACATTCCATTCCCTTTGTTATAAATGTGATATGCCTTCTCTATTACCTGCAGAACATGTAATCTACATTTCTTCATTTTGATACACACGGATTTCCAACCCCTTTTGTGCATCCAGTCTGATACCAAATGGCGTCAGCCTGTCGTTAAGTCGGGATCGCACTGGAATATATAATAAAGGATATGGCAATAAACCCTGCACCCCATGGCAATGTACCCTGAGAAACAATGGGAGACACATTTTAGAAATGAGAGTTTGTTTTTGAACCTGTCTGATGTGTTGGTGTGATTATAAATGGCAGAATAGACATGGGTGGGCGAGATGAGTCCGGGTCATTGCATTTATTTGAATTTTCGGAAGTGTTTGGCCAAGTTTCAAGAACGGCTAAAGAGAATGTCGGAAGAGAATAGGACCCCTTAAATTTCAGTGTGGTCGTCGATGTGTGGAACCAGAGGAGATGTGTGAGATATTAAATAAAGCTTTGCTTTGAGTACTTACTGTGGAGAAAGATATGCAAGCTGAGCAACATTGTGGAAATAAATAGTGATGTCTTGGAAATATTCCAAACAAGAGAAGAGAAGGTGCTGGCATCTTAACACGAATAAAGGTAGATCGATCCTCAATAGCTCATCAGGTGTAACCCAGAATATTTTGGGAAGCGAATGATGAGACTGCAGGGCATCTTACAGAGATAAATGTTTTATCAACAGACATGGCGAGTTGCAGAAAGACTGGAGGGTGGTTAATGTTGTTCTATCACTTAACGGCTGCAGTGAAAAACCAGGAAACTACAGACCAGTGAGACCATTGCTGTTTCAGTTGGTGGAGGAGGTTCTGAGAGAAAGGAGCTCCGTGCATTTGCAAACACAAGGTCTGATTCGAGATGGTCAGCATGGTGTTCTGAGCGGAGCATTGTGTCTCACAAACCGGTTTCACTCTTCGAAGAGGTGGTTAAGAGACGGAGGAAGGCAGAATGATCAACGGTGTCAGCATGAACTTCAGCAAGACCTTTGTCAAGGTTCCATATTGTCGCGAAGGAAATCAATTCTGATCACTGGAAAAGAATATGGGATCCAAGAGGAGCTAGTCAAATGAATATAAATTTGGCTTAATGGCAGGATAGAGAAGACAGTTTTTGACTGGAAGCATGTGACCAGTGGTGTATTACATTCATTGTTGTTTATCAATAGGATAATTATTTGGATTTGAATATTGGTTTCTTCGTAAATGAGTTTGTGATTGATACCAAAATTTGTGGTGTATTTAGCTGTGTGTGCAATTTTACAAGATTAACAGTACTTCTGAAATAGTGGACTGAGCAAAAGCAGTTGGAGTTTTATTTGATAAATGCAACGGGTTGAGTTTTGATAAGAGGAACCTGGCCTGGAGTAGTGCAGTTGCTGTTCACGTCCTGGGTCGTGTTTTCAAACAGACACCTCGGGCTGAAGGTACACATTTCTTTGAAAATTGCGTCACGGGTAGACAGGGTTGTAAAGAAGCGTGTGGTACACTTGCCTTCATTGGTCAGAACATTGAGACAAGAGTTGGAATGTCATGCTGTGGCTGTACAGGACATTGGTGATGCCAACATCGAAGCATTCTTTGTCAGTAGGAAGAACTCATCTGGTTCACTTACATCCTTCAGTGAAAGACTTCCCTAACCTGGTCCGACTTATATGTGACTCCAGATCCACAGCAATAAGGCTGACTCTGAGCTGCCATCTGGGCACTTCGCAGTTCGGAAGAGAATAGTTTCCCTCGCTACTTCTGTGAACACCTCCGGCTGCACCAATTCGTACTGCCTTTGTTCCATCCTTCAGACCGTATTGACTCTCTGTAACACTATCACCACCTCCTGGACTTTGAACCCTCGCTGTTCCTGTAATCTCATTAAACCACGACAATGATTTCCCTTCCCACTCCGCTCTTGCTGTCGGAGACCGTTTGAGATCACTTTAAAACTTGTATAACACTCTCTCGATTCAGCATTATTCAAATTCCACCATGTGCTGTCGCAGGATTCAAACAGGGATCCCCAGAATAAGAGCTGGGTCTCTGGATTTCTGAGACAAGAGACAATAGACAATAGACAATAGGTGCAGGAGTAGGCCATTCAGCCCTTCGAGCCTGCACCGCCATTCAACATGATCATGGCTGATCATTCCTAATCAGTATCGTGTTCCTGACTTATCTCCATAACCCTTGATTCCACTATCTTTGAGAGCTCTATCCAACTCTTTCTTAAATGAATCCAGAGACTGGGTCTCCACTGCCCTCTGGGGAAGAGCATTCCGCACAGCCACCACTCTCTGGGTGAAGAAGTTTCTCCCCATCTCTGTCCTAAATGGTGTACACCGTATTGTTAAGCTGTGTCCTCTGGTTCGGCACTCACATGTTTCCTGCTGCTATAGTGTCCAATCCTTTCATAATCTTATACGCCTCAATCAGATCCCCTCTCAGTCTTCTAAACTCAAGTGTATACAAGCCCAGTCACTCCAGTCTTTCAGCGTAAGGTAATCCCGCCATTCCAGGAATTGTCC
>NW_025213969.1:24275-33810 GCF_004010195.1 Chiloscyllium plagiosum | reverse complement strand
TTTCACCCTGCCGCCCAGCTTTGTATCATCAGCAAATTTGCTAATGTTATTGCTGATACCATCTTCTTTATCATTAACATATATTGTAAAAAGCTGTGGTCCCAGCACGGATCCCTGCGGTACCCTACTGGTCACTGCCTGCCATTCCGAAATGGAGCCGTTTATCACTACCCTTTGTTTCCTATCAGCCAACCAATTTTCAATCCAATCTAGTTCTTTGCCCCCAATACCATGCGCCCTAATTTTACTTACTAACCTCCTGTGTGGGACGTTATCAAAAGCTTTCTGAAAGTCCAGGTACACTACATCTACTGGATCTGAGGTTGAGTCTGCTTTAGTGGAATGCCTTTTTCTTGTATATTTTCACTTTTCTTTTGCAGTCTCTTAACCTCGGTCAAATCTGCTTGCAAATTGAAGTAATTCGATGTTTTATTTCTAGTTGTAGCTTGTCCATTCTGTGATTCACTACAAGCGTTGATGATTTATCTGAATTTCACGTTATCACAATTTCCCAGAGAACCTCTTAGTTTAGCAATGCCACACATATTCATCGCACCGCCGTCGATCTGAGACAGTTATGTCCCAAGTCAGTTGAACAATGTGTAATTCAAGGAAACATCGAGGAAAAACATTCTCCGAACTCTTGTTCGAATATCACTGTTGCCAATGTGGTTGTCCACACCATATGCAGTTTGAAGTCTTCCAAAATTATCTGAAGGCTTTTGTATAAAACTGCTTAGAATTCCTGTTAACTGCAATGATGAGCAATGAAATGCTAGTTGCATTCTAAATCTCTTCATTTGCTTGTGCTTTTGACTCAGTTTGCCCGGAGTTTTGATACAGACTGATTCAAATGCATAATCTGAGACCAAATGCTTTCTCTGTTGTCCATTACTGTCAGGAATCACATCTTGCTCTCTGATTCTGCCTGAGTCACCGCAAGATTATGTACCGTTTAATAAAAATGTTCCACCTTTCGATCACCCTACAGCGATGTCTCTCTGGTGACTAAATCCCACTTCTTTCTTTGAGTTGAAGATGCCTGTGTTGGACTGGTGTGGACAAAGTAAAATTCACACAACACAACGTTGCATGCCAGCAGTTTTATTTGGAAGTACGAGTTTTTGAATCTCCATTTCTTCGTCATATGGTTGACAATTACCTGATGAAGGAGTGGTGCTTCGAAAGCAAGTGATTCCAAAGAAACCAGGTGTTGTGTGCTGTTTGACTTAATTTATCTATGTGTCACAATTCCACGTATCTTGTTGCACGCACTTTGACAATTCCAACGTTTCCTCTTTCCCACACTTTGCTGCCACAAACCTATTCGCAGATGTACTGTTTTAGTGAAATTCTATCCCTTCCTGCTCCTTTCTTCTTGTCTCCAAGAAAAAGAACAAAGAAAATTTACAGCTCAGGAACAGGCCCTGCGGCCTTTCAAGCCTGAGCCTGTTCAAATGCACTGTCGGTCAATTCCTAAGCAATTGTATCCCTCTGCTCCCCGCCTGCTCAGACGCATCTTAAATGAATCTGCAGTGCCTGTCTCTACCACCTCTGCTGGCAACACCTTTCAAACGCCCGCTACCCTCTGTGTGAAGTACTTGCCGCGTGCATCCCCGTTAAATTTTCCACCTCTCACCTTGAAAGCATGACATTTCGTTAATGAATCCTTCACCATGGGAAAAAGCTTCTCTCTATCCACACTGTCTATACTCTTCATGATTTTGTAAACCTCCATCAGGTCCCCCCTCAATCTCTATTTGTCTAGTGAAAATAAATCTAACCTACTCAAGCTCTCTTCACAGCGAGCATAATGCATACCAGGCAACCTTCTCGGAAACCTTATCTGCTCGCTCTCCAAAGCGTCCACATCCTTTTGGAAATGTGGCCAAGAACCTGACGCAGTATTCTAAATGCGGCCGAACTGCTGTTATGTACAATTTTAACATGACTTGCCAGCTCTTATGCTCAATACCCCGTCCAATGAAGGCAAGCATACTATACGTCTTCTTCACCACTCTATCCACCTGTGCAGCAACCTTCAGTGTACAATGGACCTGCACTCCCAGATCTCTCTGCACATCAACATTTCCCAAGGCTTTACCGATCATTGCATAATTCGCTCTCGAATTAGATTTGTCTAAATGCATCACCTCACATTTGTCTGGATTGAAAGCCTCTGCCACTTTTCCCCCCCAACTCTCCAGTCTATCTATATCCTCCTGTATTCTCTGACAGTCCCTTATGCTTTCTGCCACTCCTCCAATCGTTGCGTAATATTTAAAATTGCTGATCATACCAACAGTGCCCTCTTCTAGATCATTTATGTCAATTACAAAAAAAAAGTGGCCTCAATACTGACGCCTGTGGAACACCACTGGTCACCTTTCTTCTTTTCGAGAAACTCCCTTCAACTACTAATCTTTGTCTCCTGTTGCACAACCAGTTATTTATCCACATAGCTAGAACACCCTGCACGCCATGTGACTTCACTTTCTCCATTAGTCTACAATGGGGAACCTTATCAAATGCTTTACTAAAGTCCATGTATATTACATCAACAACCCTTCCTTCATCTACCAACTTGCTCACTTCCTCGAAGAACTCTATTAAGTTGGTAAGGCGCGCAAAACCATGTTGTCGATGACTGATAAACTCATTCTTTTCTAAATATAAATAGATCATATCTCTCAGTACCCTCTCCAACAACTTCCCGACCACTGATGTCAGGCTCACTGGTCTGTAGTTATACGGAATATCCCTACTACTCAAAGTTTATGAGAAGATTTGTAGCTCGGGTGCTCGACAAGGGAATGAGGACATGCCACAACGCAAAGGACTAGCCACGTTACCATACATTTCTGAACTGACAGTCAGACTACTACGACCACTAGGACTCATAACAGCACACACACACACCAACAGCCACTCTCAGACAACAATTCACCAGGACAAAGGACCCGATACCCAGCATGAGCAAAACCAACGCAGTGTACAAAATCTCATGCAAGGACTGCACAAAACATTGCATAGGATAGACAGGAAGAGAGCTAACCATCCGTATCCATGAACACCAACTAGCCACGAAACGACGAGTCCAGCTGTCCTTAGTAGCCACACACGCGGAAGACAAGCAGCATGAGTTCGACTGTGACAACACTACTATTATAGGACAAGCCAAACAGAGAACAGCCAGGGATTTCCTAGAGGCATGGCATTCATCCACAGATTCTATCAACAAGCACATCGACCTGGACCCAATATACCGGCCACTGCAGCAGACAGCTGGAACTGACAACCGGAAGCGGCAGAGATAAACCACGATCAATGCCGGAGGAAACATCACAGAAGCGCTTCACAGGAGGCTCCCAAGCACTGAGGGGACGAAACGTCTGCAACACAAATTCCCAGCTCGTCGAACAGAACTGCAACACATCCCTACTACCCTTCTTGCACAGGGGGCCAATATGAGCAAACATCCGGTCCTCCGGCACCTCACCTGTATTTAAGGATGCCACAAAGATGTCTGTCAGGGCCAAAGTTATTTCCTCTCTTGCCTCCCTCAGCAATCTGGGATAGATCCCATTCGGTCCTGGCGATTTGTCAAATTTAATAACCTGTTGCACACCCAGCACATCTTCCCTTCTTATACCAACGTGATCCAGAAGAATCTAACTTCTATCTCCAATCTCAAGTTTCATCATGTTCCTCTCCTCAGTGAACAATGATGCAAAGTCATCATTCAGAATCTCACTCATTCTCTCAGGTTCCACACATCCTTGCTTCATTATCTTTCAAAGGATCAATCCTTGGTCTAGTTACCCGTTTGCTTCATATGTAAGAATAAAATGATTTGGGATTTTCCTTAATTCTGTTTGCTAAAGCGATTTGATGACCCCTTTAGCCCGCTTGATTCTTTGTTTAAGAATTGTCCTACTCTTCCGATTTTCCTCCAGAGCCCGTTCTGTTCTTAACTGCCTGGACCTTATGTATGCTTTCCTTTTCCTCTTGGCTAGTCATGCAATTTGTCCAGTCATTCACGGTTCACAATCTTCCTAACGTTTGCCTTCAACAGGTTATGCCTCTCCTGCACTACCATTAACCTATCTTTGAATGTCTCTCATATCTCAAAGGTAAACCTCCCTTCAACTAGCTGAGGCCAATCCACATTTCCCAGCTCCTGTCTAATTTTGATGAAATTGGCCTTGGCCCAGTTTAGTAGTCTTCCTTTAGGACCACTCTCTTCTTTATCTATGATTATTCTAAAACTTACAGAATTGTGGTCTCTGTTCCCAAAGAAATTCCCCACCGCAACTTCTATCACTTGTCCTGACTCGTTCCCCATTACCAGAACCAATATGTCCCCTTCCATCGGCTGACTATTGGCGTACTGCTCTAGAAAACTCGCCTGGACGCTTCGTACAAATTCAACTCCATCGAGACCACTGACGCAAAGTGTATCCCAGTGAATGTTGGGAAAATTAAAATCTCCCATCACCACTACCTTATTGACTCTACATGTATTCATAATCCGTTTACATATTTGTTATTTTACCTCACGCTCACTGTTGGGATGTCTATAATACAGCCACAACAATGCAACTGCCTCTTTCTTATTTCTCAGCTCCACCCATAATGCCTCACTACACAACACCGCAATAGTGTCCTCCTTTAGCACAGCCGTGATATCATTCCTGACCACCAATGCAACTCCAGCCCCTATTTTACTTCCCTCCCTGTCCTGTTTGAGGCGTCTATCTCCTTTACTATTTAGTTGCCAATCATCATGCTCTACCTTCAACCAAGTCTCTGTGATAGCAATAATGTCGTACTCCCAGGTACCGATCCAAGCCCTAAGTTCTTCTGCCTTACAAACTATACTCCTGGCATTAAAGTGGATGCATTTCAGGTCACCAGTTCTTTTGTGCTCAACTGCTGTCTGCCTACTCTTCACTTTATTAATTTTATCTTCCTAATTCTTACAATCTCTTATCTCCACCTCGCTGGTTACTTGTTTTCTCTTCTGGTTCCCAGTCTCCTGCCACATTAGTTTAAAACCGCCCCAACAGCAGAAGCAAAAAAAAACCCAATGACATTGGTTTCGGTCTGATACGGATGTTGTCCATCTGTTTTGTAATAGTCCCACCTTCCCCAGAACAGGTTCCAATGTACAACAAATCTGAAACCCTCCCTCTTGCACCATCTCTCAAGCCACGTGCTCGTCCTGCCTTTTTTTTAATTTATCCGCTGGCTCGCACGTGGCCCTGGCGGTAATCCCGTGATCACTACTTTTGAGGGCCTTCCCCAGTTTAGTAGTCTTCCTTTAGGACCACTCTCTTCTTTATCTATGATTATTCTAAAACTTACAGAATTGTGGTCTCTGTTCCCAAAGAAATTCCCCACCGCAACTTCTATCACTTGTCCTGACTCGTTCCCCATTACCAGAACCAATATGTCCCCTTCCATCGGCTGACTATTGGCGTACTGCTCTAGAAAACTCGCCTGGACGCTTCGTACAAATTCAACTCCATCGAGACCACTGACGCAAAGTGTATCCCAGTGAATGTTGGGAAAATTAAAATCTCCCATCACCACTACCTTATTGACTCTACATGTATTCATAATCCGTTTACATATTTGTTATTTTACCTCACGCTCACTGTTGGGATGTCTGTAATACAGCCACAACAATGCAACTGCCTCTTTCTTATTTCTCAGCTCCACCCATAATGCCTCACTACACAAGACCGCCATAGTGTCCTCCTTTTGCACAGCCGTGATATCATCCCTGACCACCAATGCAACTCCAGCCCCTATTTTACTTCCCTCCCTGTCCTGTCTGAGGTGTCTATATCCTTTACTATTTAGTTGCCAATCATCATGCTCTACCTTCAACCAAGTCACTGTGATAGCAATAATGTCGTACTCCCAGGTACCGATCCAAGCCTGACAAACTATACTCCTGGCATTAAAGTGGATGCATTTCAGGTCACCAGTTCTTTTGTGCTCAACTGCTGTCTGCCTACTGTTCACTTTATTAATTTTATCTTCCTAATTCTTACAATCTCTTATCTCCACCTCGCTAGTTACTTGTTTTCTCTTCTGGTTCCCAGTCTCCTGCCACATTAGTTTAAAACCGCCCCAACAGCAGAAGCAAAAAAAACCCCAACGACATTGGTTTCGGTCTGACACGGATGTTGTCCATCTGTTTTGTAATAGTCCCACCTTCCCCAGAACAGGTTCCAATGTACAACAAATCTGAAACCCTCCCTCTTGCACCATCTCTCAAGCCACGTGCTCGTCCTGCCTTTTTTAAAATTTATCCGCTGGCTAGCACGTGGCCCTGGCGGTAATCCCGAGATCACTACTTTTGAGGCCCTTCCCTTTAACTTATCTCCTGGCTCCCTGAATTATTCTTTCAGGACCTCATCTCGCTTTCCACTTATATCGTTGGTGCCTATATGCGCCAAGACAACTGGCTGTTCACCATCCCGTTTTAGAATGCTCTGCAGCCGATCAGTGACATCCCTGACCCGAGCACCTGGGAGGCAACGTACCATCGAGGAGACCCGTTTGGCCACAGAACCGCCTGTCTCCGCCACTCACAATAGAATCCCCAATGACTATGACCCTACGAGTCTTTTTTCTTGCCCTTCGGAACAGCAGTGCCCACCACGGTGCCATGATCTTGACAACTGCTGGTGAGCCATCTCCCCCAACATTATCCAAAACGATATACATATTTTGGAGGGAGATGACGGCAGGGGATACCTGCATGGTCTTCCTACACTTTTTCTGTCTTTTGGTCACCATTCACTCTCTCCCTCAGCCACTGCCCAAAAAAAAGTTAAGCCCTTACTTTCCTGGCAGACCTCGGTTCACTCCTCTTTCTCTCCTCGATGCTCTGGCAAAATGGAGGCCAGACTTCCGAGGTAAGAAACTTTTTTATGCGGGAAAACGTACCCTTTCTAGCAGTCCGTGCTTCACTCCACTTTCTCTCCTAGCATCTCCGGCAACATGGAGGCCCGACTCGCGAGGTTAGTCCCTTTTTATGCGGGAAAGCCTTCGCTTCACTCCTCCTTCTCTCCTCGCCGCTCTGGCAAAATGGAGGCCAAATCTCAGTTACATTTCGATTCTGTTTCGATGTTTCAACTTTTCTCTTTGGATTTGTAAAGTACAATTCCCTGCATTTCCCTGTCACAAAAATACCGATACATTTAGCCAGGAGACTGTGCCAAACTAGGTTTCATTTGGGCCGAGAGCAAAGGATTTTTAAAATTCACGAAGCAGATGATTCTGGCTGGCCAGTATTTCTTTCCAACCTCTTGGACTCAGTCGCTTGCTGGACTATTTCACTGGGCAGTTGAAAGGCTGCTGTCGGTGTTGAGTCATACAATGACGTTCAACCCATGTGAGGATGGCAGTTGTACTGAAATAAATACATGAATGCCTCAGATGGATTTTTTCTTAACATCAGCAATAATTCAATCTTCATTTATAGGTTGTGAATTGCATATTGTTTCTGAAGTATTGAATTCAAATGCAGTCATTTGCCTCTGGTAGAATTAAACTTGTGGCCCCGGGGCATTTCTGCAGCCTCTAGTCCATTTGTTGTTCATGTTACAGACCCCGATGTTGTAAATACAGTCCCCATGCTCCATCCAGAGTTGGTCACCAAATCCTCAGGATTCCCTGAATGTCTGAGGCAGCTCACAGCACAACCTCCAACAAACCATCCCCAGCACCACCATTAACTTTTCAATAACAGGAGTCAGTCACAAACCCCTCAGCTTCAAGTTAGATGCCTGGTTCTTTACAATTATACTCAAGGGTCTTCCTCGTGTTACTGACCGCGCAATCAACTGAGAGAGACAAACAGAGGCAGGCGCATACCAAGTTTCAAACACGTGAGTTAAAGCTCCTGGAACACCTGTCCATGGAGCACCACATGGGACATATCGAGAAGTGAACAACAGCCTGAAACACACCATTTCACTGTTTCTGAGGTTTACCATGCCTGCACTCGATGCACGAGGGAGTCAAAAGCCAAAGCCAGGGAAAGATTCAGAACAAAGACAAATAACTAATTAACTGATAACTTGGTGAAAATGTGGATAAGGAGATGGGGGGATTGGAATAACTGGATAAGTGAGACAACAGTGGGCCCAATCACAAGAATGCACACATTGAAACATATTGCCAGATCAGCTGGAATGGTCCATTGCCTCAAATTTTGAATCTGCTTCACAGAACCAACCGAGACATCATAAACTGGGGTAAGGTAGCGGCTAAGATGGAGAGCTATGCACACTGTGCTGGTGGACTACTCCATAAATTGGACTATCTGCACAGCATGGAGAAAGTGAGGACTGCAGATGCATAAGCCCTTCTTATTCCTGAAGAAGGGCTTATGCCCGAAACGTCGGTTCTCCTGTTCCCTGGATGCTGCCTGACTTGCTGCGCTTTTCCAGCAATACATTATCTGCACAGCATGGGGAGCATTGCAAACCTTTGCCAGGATATTGCAACCCTCTACCACCACCCTCTGTCTCCGACCTTTGAGCCAATTTTGTATCCAAATGGCTAGTTCTCCTGGTATTTCATATGAACCAGAGCTGAAAATGTGTTGCTGGAAAAGCACAGCAGGTCAGGCAGCATCCAAGGAGCAGGAGAATCGACGTTTCGGGCATAAGCCCTTCTTCAGTAATGTTATGCCCGAAACATCGATTCTCCTGCTCCTGGGATGCTGCCTGACCTGCTGTGCTTTCCGGCAACACATTTTCAGCTCTGATCTCCAGCATCTGCAGTCCTCACTTTCTCCTTTCATATGAACCAACCTTGTTAAACAGATGACCTTGCACAATATTGTTCAACGCCTTACTGATGCCCATATCGACAATGTACACCTCTTTCCTGAATTAATCTTCTGAGTCGCTTCTTCAAAAATAAATCTCAGTCAAGTCAGTGAGATACAATCTTGCTTGCACAAAGCCATGTTAACGATCTCTAATCAGTCATTACATTTCAAAATACGTGAAAATCCAATGCCTTGTAATCCCCTCCAACAACTTACCCACCACTGTGGTCAGGCTCACTGGCTTTTCCTTATTACCCTTCTTAAATCCTTAAAGCAGTGGCACCACTTTAGCCAACCTCCAGTCTTCTGGCACTTTACCAGTGGCTATTGATGATAGCAAGGGACCCAGCAATGACTTCCTTGGCTTCCCACAGAGTATAGCGTACATCTAATAAAAGCCAAGACATGATCCTTCCTTTGTATGTTTTAACACCTCCAGCAGCTCCTCTGTAACACAGACATTTTCCAACATGTCACTACCTATTTCCCAAGTTCTCGAGCTGCAATATCCTCCTGCACTGATACTGATACAAAATATTCGTTCAGTACCTCCCCCATTTCCTGTGTACAGCTGATCTTTAAGATATCTTATTCTCTCCACAGTTACTCTTCCTCCTTGACGTACTTGTAGAATTCCTTTGGCTTCTCCTTAACTCTATTTGCCAAAGCTATCACATG
>NW_025213969.1:18998-23295 GCF_004010195.1 Chiloscyllium plagiosum | reverse complement strand
CCTTACCCTTCACCATAACAGGGACATAATGTCTCTGTCCTCCAGACATCTCGTTTTCGAAGGCTTCCCACTTCTCAACTGAACCGCTTCTATGCGAATATCTACCCCAATCGACTTTAGAAAAGCCTATATTAATATCATCAAAACTGGCTTTTCAACAATTTAGAACTTTAAGTTTTAGACCTGTTTCATCCTTTTCCATCTCTATTTTGAAACTGATAGAATTATGATGACTTGTCATAATGTGCACCCCACAGATACCTCAACCACCCCCTCCACAGTGCCTTTTTCCCAAGTGTAAGGTGCCGTTTAGCATTGAGTGTTTTCATTGAGTGTTCCAGAGCGATCGTCTGCACGAGGTTGAGCTAGTTTCCTGATGCTATCTTATCGAACTCAAATCATTAACTACCCTCCCCAACCCATGGCTGTCGTTGAATAACAGCCCGATTCTCCCACCCATCATGGCTGGAGGGACTCGTCATTGCCCGAATGCCCCAGGATATTCCGTGATCCCTGACAGTGGTGCCATCTCAAAAAGGCCAATGGGCACACGGTTGAGCTTTCTCAGCTTGGAGCTGCCCTGCACAGTTTGCCCTCAGCATGGCAGATAAGGAGAAATTACACCACGGTTTGTCGACAGGGGCACGGAGGTCCTGGTGGATTGACTTGTACAGCAGAGGATTATTCTCTTCTCAGAGGGGGCCATACCACCAGACCCACCGAGCATGGTCTGAGCGCACCGTCCAGTTCAGTGCAGTATCTGGGGTTTTAAGAAATGTCCTGCAATACAGAACAAGCATCAACAACCTTCCCCGCTCCGTCAGCATAAGTGTTATCGTGTTATCCCTGTTCCCTCACCCTTACTGTATATCTGATATACCACCTTCCCCTGAACAAGGCTCATGCTCCACCACTCTCACTGCTGCAAGCCGCACCTTACTTCTCTCTCTCTTTCCCCACAACTATATCTCTGTCACGAATAACATTGTTTGGATACAACACTATGGACTGACTCCCTCTGGGCACATCACCATCTCCACTAGCCCACACACACCAGCACGAATAGGAGGGATTCCCACTCCCACATTCACTCCCTCCCTCCACTTCTCGCATTCCAAGAGAAACAGCCTGGAGTAGGACGGAAAGGGACAAGCCGGGTGGTTGAGTGCCCGATATCCATCTCTCCACCACCACCCTTACCTGTGTGTCTGTATGTGACTCTGTGAGTACCGATATGTATGTGCAGGTCTGACCGTCTCTGTAGTGCTGAAAATGAAACAATCTATCCCTCAGCTGGCCTCCCCACCCTACTGCAGTGACAGCGGCAGAGAGTGACATCACTTGAGGATTCAGACTGAGAGGGAGAGAGAGTGAGAGAGCTTATTGCACGATCCAAACTGACAGTACCATGAATACACACACACACGCACAGGCTCATACTCACAATGCTGTTAGATGGAGGGTTGAAAATATACTTGGACCTGTCAGAGTGGAAATGCTCACCTCCAAGTGAGGCATTTTGTTAAGAGGTGACATGAATTGATTTCTCATTCTGTGACTTGCAATGCTTAAAACTTATTTGAGAAAGTATTGAAAGTCCTGAAAAAGGTCCAGTAGAGTTGCTAGTGACGCAGGAATAACATTGTTCAGTATCGGACAAAACAGCTCTATGCTTACAAAGATATTAATGGAAAATCAAACGGCCGTGCAATTTGAGAGATTCACAGTAAAGGATTTGTTATCTTTTGAGAGATTAAAAACTCTGCCATTGATGTAGTGGCGTGGGGAGACCAGCAGAGGGTAGTATTGTATGAATCTAATCACCAATATCAGAGGCGAGCACTTGCTGCATCACGACACCAGGCACCCGGGCTCGATTCCACCCTCAGGCGATTGTCTGTGTGGAGTTTCACCTTCTCCCCATGTCTGCGAGGGTTTCCACTGGATGCTCCTGTTTCCACCCACAGTCCAAAGATGTGGATGTTATGTGAACTGGCCATGTTAAATTGTCCATAGTGCACAGAGATGTGTAGGTTAGGGGCATTAGTCATGAGTAAACGTAGGATAGTATTTGAACAGGGCTGGGTGGGTTACTCTTCGAAGGGTCAGTGTGGATGTGTTGGGTCGAAGGGCCTGTTTCCACACTGTAGGAATTCTGTGAACTCTGCGAACAACAGGGACAGACAGAAACAGAGGAGGAGGGAGGCATTGATTCCAATTTCAATCTATTAACTTCAAAAGCAACTTTGCACAGAGATGCAGACAGAGGCACACACAAACTGAGATACTGACACTAACACACATAACACATGCACACAGAGATACGCACACAGATATGGGCGTTTAACCACAAACACACGAATATAACCCCACATACAGGCGCACACTGTCTTTATATACGTTTTTATTAATAAGTTATCAATGGTCAGTCGGAGAAGGCAGGGGAATGGTGTTGAGAAATATTTTAGCCGCGATCAAATGTCATTGCAGACAAGATGGGATGAATGGTCTAATTCCGCTCCAGGGTTCATTACTCGCATGATCTTGTGGTGCCTCGAATTGTCTTTCCACAACGTCAGTGGAGGCTGAATTTGGTAAGTATTTGATTGAGGAAAGTTAATGAGAATGTGGACTGGCTTTAGGTGCTGAGTGGGCGATATCTGTTTCTAATTGTCTACTCCCTATATGTCAAAAGAGTGGGGATTGGTTTGAGGGGAACACATTTTGAAAATAAGGACCTTCCCATTTCTGACTGAGACAGGGATGTTCCTTTCTCTTTCGGGTTGTATGATCTGTAATGTTCTCATGCCGAAGTAGAAAGATTCTGTTCCATAGATCTTTGATTAACAAGAGAATCCATATTTATGAGGAACTGAAAGGAAGGGGATGTTTAGTCACAATCACATTCTGAATGGTGCAGCAAGTGCGAGGGGCTGAATGGCCAACTGTTGCGCCTATAACCCATATGTTGTTCTCTTAACCACTTAATAAGGTTTTAGAGGGAAAGAATAATCCTATTCAGACAGTCAACATCGTTGTAATGAGACAGGCAGAGACCATTCTGCCCTATATGGATTTACACAGAAATAGATTGAAGTTATTCAGTCCGCTAAGTACATTACACAGTGTAGGATGAGGCCATCCTACCTCTCTAGCTTGCTACCCAGCGACAGGGGAAACCAGGTAAACTATCAGGGAATAAACATTCAGGATAAATGTTTATATTCAGGTTGTAAAGTTGTAACTTGGTGAAATGCGTCAGGGATCAGTGTGACATTAGCAACAATTTACAATCTGTACCAATGACTTTGATGAGGTGACTGATTGGATTGGAGCTCAATTACTTCATTTACCAAGATAGTTGCATAACGACAGGGGAAGTTAGTGAGTAAAGCTTTGGCAGAAAACAGTATAACAAGGGCTAAGGAAAGTCAGTGCTCAGAACAGATAAAATAACAATAGCCTACTTAAATAGAGAGAACATCGCACAACGCATTGGTACAGAGGGATGTGTGTGTCTCGGTACATGAGCCATATAAACCCAGTCAGCAGATTCAGCAAGTGATTCGGGAAGTGTATTGAATGGTGCTGTTTCATGCAAAAGCTATCGGGTATAATCATCGGGATGTTTTGCTGCATCTGTACATGACAATGCTGAGACTACATCGAATGTATTGTACGCACTAATGAACCCTGAAATTGAAAGAAAAAATATGCAATTGTTTTAGAAGCTTTTCACAGATGCTTCACTTTACTCCTTGCTAGAGTGAATGCCTGATAGAAACATAGTGTCATACAGCACGGAAACAAATTCTTCAGTCCAGCTCATTTGCACCGACCAGATATTCCAATCTGATGTGAAACCACTTGCCAACAATAGACCCATAAATCTCTAAACCTTTCTTATTCATATACCCATCCATTGCCTCTTAAATTTTAAAAATCACCTGATGAAGGAGCGTCGCTCCGAAAGCTACTGTGCTTCCAATTAAACCTGTTGGACAATATCCTGGTGTTGTGTGGTTTTTAACTTTGTACACCCCAGTCCAACACCGGCATCTCCGAATCATGACTCTTAAATGTTGTAATTGTACCAGCCTCCACCACTTTCGCTGCCAGCTCGCTCCATACACACACTACCCACTGTGTGAAGATGTTACCACTGAGGCATCTTTTTAATTTTGCCCTCTCACTTTAAATCTTTGCACTCTGGTTTGGACTCCTCCAGCCTTGGAAAATAACCTCCATGGCCTTTTCAAGGTCAGAGTACCTCAGGCCTGAGAATGAGAGCTGATCA
>NW_025213969.1:0-6077 GCF_004010195.1 Chiloscyllium plagiosum | reverse complement strand
ATTACCCACATTGCCAGGGAGTTGTCAGAGTTGGAGCTGGAATGAATCAGCTTCCTCAGGTATACGGCTTGTTTTGTAGCAAGAGTCCTCAGTCCTATTGCAGGAATGGTGTCAGGGCCAAATGCCTTTGTCATATCTACAGTGTCCAGCTGTTGCTTCATGTCACGTGCAGTGAATTGAATTGGTTGAAGACGGGAATCTGTGATTCTGAGGGTATCATAGTGAGGGTGAGGTGGGTAATCGACTCAGCACTTCTGGCTGAGGATGGTGGAGATACTGTATCTTTTACATGGATGCACAGCGCAGTTCCATTATTTAGGATGGGGATGTTTGTGGTGTCGTCTCCTCCAGTAAGTTGTTTAATGGTCCATCAACTTTTATGCATGGATTTGACAGGACGAGAGAGCTTATACCTGATTTGTTAGTGTTGGGATCATCTCTCTCTCGCTGTATCAGATGTTTGTCCTGCTGTTCGTAGTGTAACCAGAAAAGTGCGTAGCTTTAATGGATTGCAGTAGGTGTAGGTGCACGTGATTCCGACCTGACCATGTTCACCCACCTCGTCACTGACCCATGGATCGGCTTGATGGAAATGGTAGTTGGATGGACTATCCTGGGAGAAAGGTTACAGATCGTCATTGAAATCTACCGCATCAGATGATAACCCAGTTTTAGCTGCAATATCTACAATTCAATTCTACTGACTGTCCCCAGTTCACACCTGGACCTATTCACCCATCAGCCCTGTATTCAGTGACCTACTCTGGTTTCTGATGCGGAAATACTTTCATTTTCATATTCTCATTCTGCTGGAAGTCTTTCCTTTGTGTCACGCTTCCAATTTGTTATATAAACAATATCCATTTAAGGTACTAATCTGAAACTTTTCCTTTCAGTCATGTCATCTTCTGTATTTGAAGTGAATGTGTTTCCTTCTGTTTTCTCCCTGACCATGATTCAGAGCTCTGCAGTATCAGTGACGCCAGCCTTATGCAGTTTCAGAGTCAATGAACTTGTCACCATGCGTTACTGTTCAGTTCCCAGTGTACGGCGCTCCATGTTGGACAGGATGTTTGGGCATCTTTGACAATACGTCGTTGGAAATTGTTCATAATCAGAAATTGCTGAAGAAATTGCTAAAGATGTTGCAGAATTTTCTAGAGTGAATACAGAGTTAAACTTTCAGGTCCAGTGGACCTTCTATAAAGTTTTTTCTTTTATTTTTATTTCCAGTATCCATAATTATTTATTTAATTGAAAATTTGCTCTGCGCCTATTCATTTCTGGAGAAACTCAGCAGGTCCGTCAACATCTGCGGAGACAGAGAAACAGAGTTTGCGTTTCCAGTACAGTGTGACACTTCTTCAAAACTGAATACAATTGCAAAATGGTCTTTTAATCACTTGCCAGATGTGGAGGATGGGTAGCAGGGAAAAGAGGGTGTGGCAAAAGAAAAACGGGCTTTTAGCAGTGGTGAACGGAAATATTCTGTTTAACGGATCGAATTTAAGGTGTGAATGGGGGAAAGGGGTTCTCTCTATTGAATGCAAGATAAAAAAGACACAACCACACAAAGTTATGCCAAGGCCAGGAGGGAGAATGTTGACCACGTGGTATTATATTGATCTGGCCACAGATACGTTTTCACTGTCGTCATCATCATCCCCTTTAGCTAAAGGAATTCCAGTGTTTGACTTCTTATTGGCACTAGTAAGCGTTTCATGTTGCCTTAGTGTAGTAATAGGGAGAAAAAACAAATCACAGTATGAAGTTTGGGCTGAGTGTTAGTTACCTGTCATACACTAATTGCTTACATTATAACGAGGGCATTGGGGCACCTTTCGACATTCTGTCCACCGTGGGGTCCATAAGACTTGAAAACTTCTACAATAATGTGCCACCATGCAAGATAACTGAATTTGGAAAATGTATCTACAAGGAATTTGAGAGAATACGCTGGGAGTGGCGGGGTGGCGGGGGTGGGGGGGGGGGTGCAATAAACATTCACAATACTATATTCTTTACTATAGTTAAAGGGTTTGGCTAGTATAAGCCTCCCGTGAGTGTCAAATACAATCTAGTCGGTTAAATGGAGGATTCTTGTTATCCATTATGGCTTCTCCCCTCCTCGTACTATTAAAAGACGAGAAATAAACCCGATCGAGCACGACTTGCTGTAATGTCAAATGTTCCTTGTCATCAAGGTGCATCAACTGCAATAGGACAACACCCACCCGCTCTTTTTAAGACAAGAAAGTAAATTTTTCCTCTTTTCTGGCCAATGGCTCACCTTAATGCTCCAGGTAGACCATTTAAGCACATCATTACCCAGAACACACTGTAGCAACATTTCAACTCGAGAGAGGGTTCTATGGAGTTGTACTGAGAGCCGGGCAGTTTGCTCCGAACAATGATCTGTTTGAGGTTTGGCGGTTGTTTAAAGGCAAGTAGTGGAGGTATGGGAACGTCTTGGTGAGGTGCTCATCTCCATTGATAATGTGTTGCAGGTCACGAAGAATATGGCGTAATTTTTCTGCACCTGGGAAGTACTGAACAACGAAGGGTACTCTGTCAATTGCAGCCCTTGTCTGTCTCCGGAGGAGGTCATTACGGTTCCTTGCTGTGGCACGTCGGAACTGGCGGTCGATGAGTTGAACATTGTACCCCGTTCTTGTGAGGGCATCCTTGAGTACTTCCAGGTGTCCGTCATGTTCCTCCTCATCTGAGCAGATCCGGTGTATGCGTCGGGCTTGTCCATAGGGAATGGCTGCTTTAATATGTTTTGGGTGGAAGCTGGAGAAGTGTAGCATTGTGAGGTTGTCTGTGGGTTTGCGGTTGAGTGTGGTGCTGAGGTGTCCGCCCTTGATGGAGACGCACGTGTCCAAGAATGAGACAGACAGTCGAGAGTAGTCCATGGTGAGTTTGATGGTTGGATGAAAATTGTTGCTGTCACTGTGTAGTTTTATCTGTGACTCCTCGCCATGGGTCCAGAGGAACACTGTCACGGTGAACGCTGCAAAACGTGTCAGATTGTGGTCATAGATACCAGTATTACGCGTGGGAACACCTCCCACCGTGTACATGGCAGGTACTCATGTGATTCAGCCAACATTATCTATCTTATACGTTGCAGGCAGGGATGCCCAGAGGCATGGTACATTGGGGAAACTGAGCAAAGGCTACGACAACGGATGAATGGGCACCGCACAACAATCAACAGACAGGAGAGTTCCCTCCCAGTTGGGGAACACTTCGGTGGTCCAGGACATTCAGCCACGGACCTACAGGTGACCATCCTTCAAGGTGGACTTCGGGACAGGCAGCAGAGGAAAGTGGCTGAGCAGAGGCTGATAGCTAAGTTCAGTAGCCATCGGGAGGGCCTCAACCGGGACCTTGGGTTCATGTCACATTACAGGTGATCACCATTGCACTACACACACACACAGATATTCCTACACACACACCACTCTCACATGCACACGGACACAGATACACACAGACGCGCACACAGACACCCACACACACCCTTATAGACACACAGACTCCCACACATGCACCCGCTCACAGACTTAAGACACTCTGCACTCACTAAACACACACACACGCACACTTTCTCACACTCACAATCCTCACCCCAGACAGACAGACACACAGACAGACAAAGACCCACATGCACACATATATATTGTGTGTGGTGAATTTTTATGGTACAAAGTTACATTGCACTTTGCTCAAAAACCACATAGATTCATGTCGAACTCAGTTCAAAAACTGCATGAATTTATGTAAAAATTCTGTTATTTCACTTTTTAGATTGGAATCAATCTAAACATTAAGTCATAGACAGAGAACACAGGGGGGCTAACACCTTCAACACATTATCTAGCTATCACCATTGTTAACAGCTAACCCGAGAATGCAACTTTAAAAAAAGTGTTTTGTGATTTACACATGAAAGAAGTGAAACTATCACTGTATTCTAACAGATGAAAGACTTAACAGACAATCAATTCTTCAATGTATAATTTCAGTTACATCACACTGCAAATTTTTGCTTTAAATTCTGTGTTACAATCGAGCCCTCCACAATCACCTGATGAAGGAGCGTCGCTCCGAAAGCTAGCGTGCTTCCAATTAAACCTGTTGGACTATAACCTCGTGTTGTGTGATTTTAAACTTTGTGCACCCCAGTCCAACACCGGCATCTCTGAATCATAATTGTGATTGGATATCGATAACCATAAAATAAGTGCATGTTTTTGTTTGGTCTGTGGACAGCATGCTGACTGTTGCATGAATTTATAAATCAGATGAAATATATTGTAAGGAGAGTTCGTCCCCATGGGAAATGAACACATGCTCGAAGAAACTCGTGGCATGAAGTATCTGAGAATCGTCTGCTCGCGAACAGGAACCTGGGGGTTGAATGACTGAAAGTTCCTGTAACATGGAGCTGAGAAGCCATCAGATCACCCCCAAACGTATTGAATGTTGGAGCATATTTGAAGAACTGAATGGCCTCATGATGGATTTTAATTGTGTGTGATTTGAAAAACATACATCTCTACTCCATCCTCTAACGTGTTACGCACTTGGGCACAGCCATTTTCCTGAAACTGGGAATAAGTTGGAACAATACCTGGAACATTCCATAATTGACATTCTACAGCAAATTCTCTAACTATGTGGGGGGGCATTAGAAAGGCAAGAGAGAAAGAGAGGTAAGGTGCTGCATGCAATAGTGTGAGTGGTGGAGCATGAGCCTTGTTCGGGAGTCGGTGCAATAACTTTCCTGAAACTGGGAATAAGTTGGAACAATAGCTGGAACATTCCATAATTGACATTCTACAGTAAATTCTCTAACTATGTGGGGGGGGGGGGCATTAGAAAGGCAAGAGAGAAAGAGAGGTAAGGTACTGCATGCAATAGTGTGAGTGGTGGAGCATGAGCCTTGTTCGGGAGTCGGTGCAATAACAGATATACAGTGAGTGTGAGGGAGCAGAGAAAATATGGTGACCCTTATCCTGACAGAATGGGGAAGCTTATTGATGGTTGTCATGTTTTGCTGGACATTTATGGGCGGCACGGTGGCACAGTGGTTAGCACTGCTGCCTCACAGCGCCAGAGACCCGGGTTCAATTCCCGACTCAGGCGACTGACTGTGTGGAGTTTGCACATTCTCCCCGTGTCTGCGTGGGTTTCCTCCGGGTGCTCCGGTTTCCTCCCACAGTCCAAAGATGTGCAGGTCAGGTGAATTGGCCATGCTAAATTGCCCGTAGTGTTAGGTAAGGGGTAAATGTAGGGGTATGGGTGGGTTGCGCTTCGGCGGTTCGGTGTGGACTTGTTGGGCCGAAGGGCCTGTTTCCACACTGTAATGTAATCTAATCTAATGTAATCTAATCTAATGTAATTTCTTCATACGCCAGAAACTGCACTGAGCTGCGTGGTGAGCTCAGTCCATGCTCGGTGGATCTGGTAGTGTGGCCCCCTCTGGGAAGAGAATGGTCCCCTTTTGGACTAGCGCATCCACCTGGACCTCCGTGCTGCTGACGACAAACCGTAGTGTAATTTCCCCTTCATTGCCATGCTTGGGGAAAATGTGCAGGGCAGCTCCAAACTGAGAAAGCACAACCGTGTGCCCATTGATCTTTTAAACATGGCACCAGTGTCAGGGATTACGGAATATCCATGGGCATACGGGCGATGGTGAGTACCTCCAGTCATGATGGGTGGGAGAATCGGGTTGGCATTGTATGAGAGGGAAACTATGGAGTGGGATGTGTCGTTCATGAGATGAGTTTGGTAAGATAACACCAGGACATTTGCTCGGCCTCGTGCAGACAACCCCTCTGTCACACTCAATGAAAATGTCACTGAAACAGTTTTTTGTTAGGATCAGCCCAGTGAGGCGAAGACTTTGCTGTCCTCACTCCCAGTTACAAAGCTGCAGAACAAATGCTCATCCAAAACTATCCATCGCCTGAACTCACTCATAATTCTTCGAAATACTGACCCGTGTTGCATGATACTTTCGAAATGTCTTCATTTCAGCATTCTGAACCTGTGAACATACCATT
>NW_025213968.1:35737-37854 GCF_004010195.1 Chiloscyllium plagiosum | reverse complement strand
GGTGGCTGCATTTTCTATGCACTGATTGAAATGTAATTATGTCCTTTCTTAAATAAGGAGGCTGAAACTAAGCATAGTATTCTGGATGTACTCTCACGAATACCTTCTAAAACTGTCACATAGCATCCCTAACAAACACACAGTATGCCAGAGAACTTTAGCATCTATGCAGAGAGAAACAGAGTTAACATTTCAAGTCTGTTATGAATCTTCTTCAAAATCCTACGATAGTGATTGTAACGAGGTCAGCCAAGTGGACATCATAGAATATGAGTTCCCTGATTGGGGCTGTTAACCTGGAGACTAATCAGAGAGCCCTGGCTGACAGATATAAACAGGCGTGTCAGAGGCTCTAATCAATCTGAGAGCTGGCTCTGAGGGAGCTGGATCAGTGTCAAGGACTCTCTATGTGTAAATAAAGGGTGACTTGGTGATGGGATTCCAGCCTCTGTGGAGTTATTTCACTTACTTCTAATAGAATCCCTATGTTTATACTCCATTCATTTTGCAATATACAACAACATTTTCTTTACCATTGATTCCTCTGTAGCATAGCATTCAACAATCTCTCAATTTAATTAATAAACTGTTATTGTGTTCTTCATACCAAAGTGAATAATTTCAGAATTTTGTGCATAGCCTATATTGCCTCTCCTTAATCATGTCTGTTACTATAAGTCTGCTCATCTATTTAACAATATATCTGAAAAGCTAATGCACAGATTTCAACAAAACCTGATCCACTGATGGGGCAGTTTCTGGAAGAACGGATCAGGTTTTGCTGAAGATGTGAATGTGGATCTTACTCAATACTGTGGCTAGAGGATAACAGAAATAGGTTAGGTAAGGGTATTGGCAGGTTCCCTCAACTACCAACACAAAAGAAATCGCTGTCATCATAACTTTAGAGGGGTTATGCCAGAGTTGAGTCATGTCATTTGGACTCTGAAATTCCCACTCTTCCAAGGCTGATGAACCAGAAACTGGCAAGTTTATCTATTTGCACAGAGCACCCAGACAAACTCCTAGTGTACACTGACACCTGGGAAATTCACACAGAACAACTGGAGACCCTCTTCCAGCTAATACAACCAGCTGACCTGGTAAGTCAATCTTGCAAAGAACAAATTTGCTAAGGCTCAAGTGACCTTATTTAGGACATATAATGGCTCAAGGGCAAGTATGCAAATATAGAAGCAGCAGCACAGTTCCCTGTTCCCATAACAAAACCAGAATTCATGAGGTTCTCGGGAATGAGGGAATTCTACTGATATTTCATCCAAACCTTCACAACAGTATCTGAGCCACTGACAGATCTTGGACTGACAGCAAACATAGAGATTCCAAATAATTGGAAAGCTGAAGGCTATTTTATCAAGTGAGCCTTTACTTCCAAATCCAAACTTTTAAATGAGCATCAATGTAAGTAACATCAGGATAGGACTGCTCTTCTTCAGAAGATGAATGCAGAATAGAGAGACCAATCAGATAACTCTCCAAAAACCTGAACGAACAACAGAGACTGTACTCCACAGTAGAGAAGGGGAAGCTCAGTTCATTCAACCCAAAATATTAACTTTGATTTCTCTGCACAGATGCTGCCAGACCTGCTGAGCTTTTTCAGCCATTTGTTACTGGCTCTTAAACATTTTGAGAGAGGTGCAGAGAGACCACAGTCTAAAATGGAAGCAATTAACCAGAGTTTATGCTGACACAAACTGTTAACTTCTGTGGAAAGGTTTAACATTCACACTCTGCCATATTGTCAGGAATTCAAATGTAATTATAGAAGCCCTGTCAAAAAGTTAAAGGGACACGCTTGGAATTGAAAAGATAATATTACCAGAGGATAAGGGAACGAATGTAAGTCTTAATGCGTCTGTTGTTTCAATATATTCAACTCTTTTTTACTGTTTGTAATGGATCTCGTTTCAGTTGTCCATAAGACCAAAGGATTGTAAGATGTAGGAGCAGACGTAAGCCCCTCAAAGAGTGCGGTGCAGGAAAAACACAGCAGGTCAGGCAGCATCCAAGGAGCAGGAGAGTCGACGTTTCGAGCATAAGCTCTTCATCAGGAATGAGGGCGTGGCCCAAGGGGGCTGAGAGATAAATGGGAG
>NW_025213968.1:0-6360 GCF_004010195.1 Chiloscyllium plagiosum | reverse complement strand
CTCCCTCCCCAAACACACAGAGACACATCCATAAGGACAGATGGTTTCTAGAACATTCCCACACACTCGATCACTCGAGAGCAGACACAAGTCACTCCTTCCCAGTTCCTAATACGGAGGGTGGAAACGTTGCTGTCCAGAAGGATTCTCTACCAGTTTCCTGAAGACAAACAGAGTTTGGAAATTTCTGTATTTTGGTCTAAATTGTGGTTGATCCTGTGTCGTGAAGAAATGTAAATGCAGGGAAAACGTATTCACCCCTTTCACTGCCTGAGGAACAGTGTCTCCTTTTCCCTCGGGATCTTATCGTTTGTTCAATTCACTGACGTCCGGCCGTTCACAAACAATGTCATGGACAGAACGTTCCGGGGAATGGCAGTCATAGAATGTTGGGGACAGAACGTTCCGGGGATCTCCTTGACCTGTTCGTCACCTTTCCCCCCTATCCACCCCACCAACATGATGTATTGTGCCTGGACACACTGTAACATTAATGGGGTGAGAGACGGAGGGTGCAATCACAGGAATGGGAACTAACGGCATTGCCGGATCAGCTGAAATTGTTAAATTTACCACATTCTCAATCCACCTCACAGAACCAGCCCAGACACCCTAAACCCAGAGGAGATATCTGTTCACCGTGGAACACTGTGCAGACCAGGCCAGTGTACTGCTTAGTACAACCCAGCAATCTGTCCAGAGTGGAACACTGTACAGATCATGTTAGAGCACTTATATTCAAACGCAGCCAAAAACAAAGCATTTGTGCACTATGCGAAGCTGGGACAGAGACAGATAAGTTGCAGATGCTGGAATCCAAAGTAGACAGGCAGGAAGCTGGGAGATCACAGCAAGCCAGGCAGCATCAGGAGGTGGAGAAGTCGAAGTAACCCTTCTGCAAGAATCCTGAAGGATGGCTATACCTGAAACATCAAATTCTGCACCTCCTGATGCTGCCTGGATTGCTGTGCTCCTACAGCAAGTATTCATCATGGGAAGCAGTGCATACCACACCCGTGCATTGATCTATAAACCCGGACCGGATATCTATCCAGCACTGGGGGCTGTGCAGCCCACGGCAGTGCATTCATCTATAAACCCGGACTAAATATCTGCAGAGCACAGCAGTGTATTATCTATAAACCTAAACCAAGTCGTCTGCCCAGCACAATGACCTGTGCAATGATCGTCTGTGCATTAATTTGTAAACCTGGAGCAGCTACCCTCCCAGCATGTAGGACTGTGTACCCCACCCCAGTGCATTGCTCAGTAACACGGTGTTAGATCACTACCCCGTGTGGGGAAACATGCAGCCCATGCTGGAAGTGACAGGATGTGCAGCTCCCATCCATTTCTAGCTCCATATCTCCATTGTGCCATAGCAAGGGGGTGCTGTGGGTGTGAAAATCACTGCCGGAGAGAGATGTGGGAATCAGTTTAAATATCACCACATGGCAGGGGTTTGGGAAGTGTACGGAGAGGGGGAGACTGAGAGACAGTGTAATGGAAGGATGTGTTCTCAAGTTTCAGAATGCTGAAATGTAGACACTCCGATAGCATCCTGTAACATGAGCCTGTCTTCCCAGGGAAGATGGGAAAAAACGAGATTGGTGTGGGGTCAGATGAGTATTTGTTCTGTAACTTTACAATTGGAAGTAGTTTCAACAGAATCTATGACTCATTGGACAGTTTGGAACAATAATTTATATTTGATTTTCCTTGAGTGTGACAGAGGAATTATCTGCACGAGGCTGAGCTAGCTTCCTGGTGCTATCTTATCGAACTCACCTCATTAACTACCCACCCCACCCCATAGTGTCCCTCTCTTTCAATACCAGCCCGATTCTCCCACCCGTCTTGGCTGGAGGTACTCACCGTCGCCCGGGTGCCCCTGGATATGCCGTGATTCCTGGCACTGGTGCCATATTTAAAAGGTCAATGGGCACACGGTTGAGCTTTCTCAGTTTGGAGCTGCCCTGCACAGTTTTCCCCGAGCATGGCAGATAATGGGCAATTACACCACGGTTTGTCGACAGGGGTACGGGGTCCTGGTGGTTGGGCTAGGACAGAGGGCGACTATTCTCTTCCCAGGGTGGGTCACACCACCAGGCCCACCGACCATGGTTTGTGCTCACCACCCAGCTCAGTGCAGTATCTGCAGTCTGAAAAATGTCCAGCAATACAGGACAAGCATCAAAATCCTTCCACGCTCTGTCAGGATAATGGTTACCATATTCTCTCTGCTCCCTCACACTCGCTGTATATCTGTTATAGCTCTCTTTGTTACCCCGTCCACTTTACCCCCCACATCAATTACACTGCATGGATGCAACACTGTCCACAGACTCCCTCTGAAAACCTCACCATTTGTCATTATCCCCACCTACACCAGCACTAACAGCAGGGTGTTACCAGCACTAACAGCCACCCCCACCATCCCTCCCTCCCTTTCTCCCGTTACAGGAGAAACAGCCTGGAATATGACAGAAAGGGCCAAGCCGGGTGGTGGAGTGCCCGATATACGTTCCCTCACCTCTCTCCCCCCGCCATGTGGGGAGGACCCTGGTACGAGCCGGAGAGAACAGGGGCACATCGTTTGGAGACTCTGAAACATCCACGTCCCAACAACCGAGTAAGGAGTAATGTTCAGTGAAGGGCAATTCTCACTTTAAACCCACTGACAGCTCCGTTTCCCCCCCGCACAACTTAGAAGCCGTAGCTCTGATGCCATCTCCTATTTGTTTCGAGCTGGTACAAATGGAATCCCCACGTTCTCGGTGGGCAGGAGGGTGGGCTCACAGCACATCGTCACCACCAACTCCCAGGAAGGGAGCACGGAGGTTCCCTCCTCCACCTCCCCCTGTAAACAGCTCAGATACTGAAACTAATCTGTAATAGTTACTGCGCTCCCCACCTGTCCTGACATCTTCAATCACCTGTGCTCATATACACCCAGGGCCTCTCTTCCTGCACCCCCTTTATACAGCCTGTTTATATTGTCGTTCATTGTCTTTCCTAGCAAAGTGCATCACCTCACCCTGCTCTGCATTGATCCCCATCTGCCTTACACCTGAACACTACACCAACGTGTGATTGTCCTGGTCCTGTTAGAGTTCTGCACTGGCCTTCATAGACTTTAGAGTTCTTCCAGATTCGGTGCCATCTACAAACATTGAGATTGTCATACTCTCACAGTCCCCATGAAACAACTGAAATCCTGCCCCACACACACGAGTGTGAGCAAGTGAAATACTGATATATTCCCACAGATGGAGTTGACTAATGACATGCTGTCAATGGGGCAACAAAATTCCTGATACACACCAGACGGAGCGAAAGAAATATTGACAAACCACAGAGCAAAAGAAATCTGGATAGGCTCCACTTATCGATATTCATCAGATTATAATGTGATGAAGTTGGAAGCGTGTACTGTACCTTTAAGAGACAGTGAATGCTGTTCTGAACTGAGAGCTTACAAGCACCTGTGGTATGAGAGGATGGCAGACCCAGAAACAGTATATTGCTACAGAGCTGGAGGCGGGTAATAAGCAGTTAAGAGACAGGGGATCTCAGAGTTGTGAATAGTTAATGTAAAATGTTCACTTTCAGAGTTAATTTTAAATTGATGTTTTTATTTAAACAGTGGAATTTGGGAGTTCTCTGTCACTCATATTTTAACAGTTTACGAGGCGAATTAAGCATTTCTTTATGTTTAGTTTAAGTTACCAGATGAGCTTGACACAACGTCCTAACAATTGCTGTGTGTGTATCTGTGTGTCGCTGTGTTGGGCAGGTCTGGCAGTCTCTGTGGTGCTTAAAGTGATGCAATGCCACCCTCCGCTGGCCACCCCACGCGACTGCAAGGCATTGGCAGAGGGTGAAATCCACCAGGGATACATAGAGAGAGGGGGAGGGAGAGGATAGCTGCTCACAGCACCATCCAAACCAAGGTCGTACCCATGTACTGATCTAAATGACCTTTAAACATTGTAACTGTCCCCGCTTTCACCACTTCCTCTGGAAGTTCATTCCACACACAAGCCAGCTTCTGTATAAAAAAACTCTCATGAGTTTTGCAAATCTTTTTCCTTGCACCTTAAAATATCCCTCAGTTTTGAATCCCCAACTCGAGGAAAAAGACTTCAGCACTTCAGCTTCACTGTCTCCCTCATGATTATATAAACCTCTGGAAAGTTACCCCTTAATCTCATCCTCTCCAGTGAAAAATGTCCCAGACGATCCAGCCTCTCCTTATAGCTCACTCCCTCCATTCCTAACAACATTCAGGTTAATCTCTTCTCAACCCTCTCCAGCTTAATAATATCAAGGTCGATAACATTAAAGGGAAGAGTCAAGGTATTTTATAAGGGTAGGGGAGAACAAAATTAGAGGGCATAGTTTTAAGGGGAGAGGGGAAACAGTTAAAGGTGACCTAAGTGGCAGCGTTTTCACAAAGAGGGTGGTGTGCCTGTGGAATGAACGAGCATGGTGACCAGACTGGACACAACATTCCAGAAGGGGTCTCACCAATGTCCTGTACAACCACAACATGACGTCCCAATTCCAATACTCAAAGGTCTGACCAGTGGAGACAAGTGTGTTAAACACCTTCTTAACCACACTATCCATACGAGATGCAAATTTTAAAGAATTATACCTGACGGCCTAGGTCTCTGTTCTATAACACTGCCAAAGGCCCTACGTTTAATTGTATAGGTCCTGTGCTTGTTTGATTTACCAAATCCAATACCTCACATTAATCCAAACTAAACTCCATCTGCCCCCCTCAGCCCAGTGAGTGATATTACTACCTCCACACCTTCCACGTTTCATTTTAAAGTTCCCTCCCCCTCTCCAGGAGGCCTGCACACTCCGGCCTTGATTTTCACAAAGACCCTGAGCTTCGTTTGCCTTGTGTGTTTAGGGGGAAGAGGGACAGATTGCAGACAGTCAGTGGGGAGGAGAGGCTGGAGAGTAATCATTTAATGGTTTTAGGAAGAGGACAGTCAGACATGAGAGTTGGCGAATACTGATCAGTGTTTTGGGGCCAGAAATTATGGTCTTTCTCCGTCTCTGGTGTTCAGTAATAAATATCTATTTGAGACCCTTCATTGTGCAGAGTGTGTCTGCAGGATTTCTTTCCTAATATTGCAGACTACAGGTAACAGCAATGAAAGATGTACATAGTTAATTTCGATAGCACAGCATGTGCACTCAATATACGAGTTAAGACAAATATTTTGCATTTGTTTAACAATACAAAGTGTTTTGGTAGTTCAGTAATGGTAACCTGATTATAATAAATCCACACCGAGCTGAAAGCTGACACTTAAAATATGACCCAAAATCTGGGTATGGTAGTGTAGTAGGTAATGTCCCGGCCTCTGAGCCAGAGCTCTGAATTTGATTCCTGAACGTGTGTGATAGTGTTCCAAGCTCTGGAAAGAAGTTCTGAATTCAAGTCCTGCCTGTTGCAGAGGTATGTCATGGCATGGTATAACAGGCCGATGTGCAAACACACAGGAGAATAAGGTTACAGCTTTATGGGTATTGCCAAGTGATGCTAGTGTCCCCACCTCCAAGCACAAAGGACGAGGTGTAAATCCCACAGAGGTGTCTCATGATACATCTGAACAAACTGATTAAAATTGATTTACAATTGTGACTTGATGGAGAAGGTAGAGGTATCAGTATTGAATTTGAGAATTTATGCCCCGAATGACTGAAAGTTCAGCCATTCGTATTGATTGGAGTCACAATTCGTAGCAATAGAGGTTTATAAAATCAGAATGGTCATGGATAGGGTGAGCAGTCAGGGTTTTTCCCCAGGTCAGGGGCGTCCACATCTAGAGGGCATTGGTTGAAAGTGAGAGGTGAAAGGTTTTGTTGAGTTCTAAAGGGCAACCTTTCACACAGAGAGTGGTGTGCGTATGGAATGAGCTTCCAGAGGAAGTGGTGGAGGCTGGTAGAACTACAGCATGTAAAAGGCATCTGGATGCTGACAGACCTGCCGAGCTTTTCCAGCAATTTCTGTATTTGTTACAAAATGCATTCATTTAACACAAGTATTCTGAATACATTAAACATTTTATTGTTTTAATGACGCAGAGATATATAAACATATCTTCAAATCGACCGAGACCATTTTCTGCTAAGGGTATGGTTCGGTGTATGACAGCAGCAATGATGCACCTGCATGGAACAGGGAATGTGATGGAGACATAGTTTGCACAATGTACAAGGAGACCTCACATGATCCAGTTTTGGAGAGGATGATATTACTGTGTGATCCAACTCAGAGTGGGAAGAAATGTAATCTGCACGAGAAGGAACGGCCTATTGCACTCTCTCTCCTTC
>NW_025213967.1:36875-37839 GCF_004010195.1 Chiloscyllium plagiosum | reverse complement strand
TTACAAACATCAAAGAAAGGGAAGATGACTCAACGATGGTTAATGTAAGAAACTAAAGATTGCATTAAATCAAAGCAAGCAGTTCCACGAGAATTCCAGATATTGTGGAAACCTAAACATTCTGAGAGATTTACTTTTCCGTCCGAAAATAAGGATGGAGAAAGTGTTAAGGAAATCAATAAAACGTAAATACAAACCAACAGGAAACACAAAGACTGCTTACATCTACGATCCAAAGAAAACAAAAGCAAGGTCAAATGAGAAAATGTGTAAGGTATTAGAGAATTTATTGTGGTGAAAAAGGAAAAGGACAGACAAACTATCCAGTTTCTTCACATCTGTCTTCATGGAGAAAACTCCAGGAAATCTCTGAGGTATAGCAAGTGGTCACAAGGGCCTTGTGGAACAAAAGACATAAAGTCAATGCGTATCAGCAACAAAGTAGTACTTGAAAGTAGCTGGATTGATCATTGCTAAGCCTGATGGGCCGGATGTACTTTATATCAAAATGTCAGAAATAAATCAGCACATTAATTGACCTGTCGAGTGACTGTGTTTTATTTTCCTGCAGATCCTGGAAAGGCCATACGCCATTGTAGATAACAGGGCCGTTGTAAACATGATCCAACTATATACGCAGGCAAGAAGAGATAATGCAAAGGACTGCAAACCAACTAATTTTACATCTGTAGGGAAGCAGTTGGAATCTATTATATAAGATGTGAACGGCAGGTCGTGCCTCACAAAACTTATTGAATTCTTTGAGAAGGTGAATAAGGAGGTGGATGATGGCAAAGCGGTAGATGTGGTGTATATGGATTTTAGTAAGGCGTTTGATAAGCTTCCCCATGGTAGGCTACTGCAAAAAATACGGATGTATGGCATTGAGGGTGTGTTGGAGGTTTGGATTAGGAATTGGCTGGCTGGAAGAAGTCAAAGGGTAGTAGTTGATGGTAAAGGTTCA
>NW_025213967.1:20811-36081 GCF_004010195.1 Chiloscyllium plagiosum | reverse complement strand
TTTCTGGAAGAACTCACACAGTGAGTTCGTAAATACAATTAACGTGAATAGTATTTGGAAGAATACATGTAATTGGAAAGTTAAAGTTAGGTTGGTCTTCGTTTAAGGGAATCTGAATATAGATGTAAATACATAATTAAGCAGTTTCATTGAGGGTTGGTGAGAGTATACTTGGACAATTGTGTACAGTGTTGTGGACCCAATGTAAGAAAGAGTATACTGTTCACAGAGGACATGCAATGGACAGTCTCCAGATTAATCCCTCAGATGACAAGATTTCCTGATGGGGGGGGCTTGTCTTGTGACCTCTCCAGTTTCAAAGAACGAGAGGTGTTCACAATGAAATTTAGAAAATCTACGAAACATGTGACAAGGTGGAAATAAACAGAATGCTTCCTGGCTGTCTACGCTACATTTATGGAAAAGAATGGCAGGATAAGTGAGAGGGCATTTAAGACCGCAATAAGGAGGACATTCTTCACTCGGAGGGGACTGACGCAAACAGGGCCATAGAAACCTGCTGGCAGGGCAAGATTAGGGGGAATCCCCAGATATTCTACAGGAATGTCATCTGGAACAGAATAAGCAGGGAACAGATAGGACCTATTAGTGACTTGCCAAGTTGCATCCAAACTTAACTTCCTGTTAGAAGGCTGTTTGTGAGTCTGGAGACCAATGTCCCCTGGTGAACCGCAGAGATCAGTGCTATGTCCCTTATTATTTGTGGTATCCATAAGTGATGTGAATTTGAAGTGGGTAGGGGGAGTGTGATAAGCAAGTTTGTGTTGAAAACAAAGATTGACTGGCTGGTTGGCAGTGAGGAGGAAGGCCTTATGTTACAGGATGATACTGGCGGATTGGTCAGACGATAACGATCAATGGCACATGGAATGTAACCCTGATAAATATGAAGTCATGCATTTGGAAGAACAGTGGAGAATTCAATGAATGGCAGCACACTAGGAAGCTCAGAGGGTGCTTCTCCACACATCCTTGAATGTAACTGGATATGATCATTGATGAGTTACGCAGGACCGTAGCCATTGATCGTTGACCCAATGATTATAAGTGTTATATACCACTTTGATAAGGTGGTAATGGGCATAGAAAATAATGGGCATAGAAAAAAATCAACACGCCTTTATGAAATGGGAAACATATTTGAGAAACTGACTGGCAGATTAATTACAGAAAAGCAATAGCAGAACAGAACTTGGATTTTCAGCAAGATTTTTAATATTGTCTCTTTTGGCTAAGAACAACTGTCTGTTCATCTCAGGACGGGTGTCGAGTTGCGAGTCATCACAGCTGGTTGAGATCAATCCTGAATCGTGATTGGACGTTGAAGGATCGTTTGGTTGTGCTGCCCTACACTTTCTGGATCTTCATGCTGACTTCGGTCTAACGACAATTCAGTGACCAGCCAAGCGAGGAGTAACGGCCTCAGCAGCAGCACGCAGCCCAGGCCAGTACATTTTAAACATAGTCGGGCTGACTGTGAAGGCGGTGGAGGATCGTACACCTGTCAATTGGATTGTGTTCATGAAGAAGATTTTGCTCGAGTGCTGTGGGTTTGATGTAGCTGATGAGTGCCTGGCCACGCTTCCGCGGGACACTCTGAGTAGTTGGACCGTTCCGAGTCACTTGTCCTTTGTGGAGAAGTTTACGAAGAAAAACACGTTTGACCACAAGTCCATCAGGAAGTGGTCAGCACGTAGTGTCCTTGAGACCCTTCGGGGAAAGGAGAGGGCGGTTCCTATGGAGCGGTTTCCTGAGCAGACTGTTAAAGCCATTTGGCAGAATGGCTGATCGCCAGAACGTTCCAACAAGCACCAAGACATGGATTGGCTGGTGTTGGGAAGGGCACTGCCTGTGAGATCCTTTATGTACGCCCAGACTCTCAGCAGCACCACACACTGCCCTCTAAGCGGCTGCGGGGGGGACGAGAATGTCACACAACCTCCCTCTGGAATGTGCCGACGCAGAAGAAGTCTGCAGAGGAATGAAGTGGTGTTTGTCGAGGTTCGTCCCGAGCAGCGCCGTGACGCGGGACTCCCTGCTCTACGGCCTGTTCCCCGGGATACAGACCGAGACGAACATCAACTGTGCCTGGAGGATCATCAACTCGGTGAAGAACGCTCTCTGTGCAGTCCGAAACCTGTTGATGTTCCAGCTGAAGCAGTTGACCCCGACTGAGTGTTGCAGACTGGCACATTCCAAGGTCCAGGACTACTTGTTGAGGTACGCGCTGAAGCTTTGGGGCAGCTGCTGCCAAGGCGCGGTGGGGAAAGACCACGATGTAACATCTGCCTGCCTAAGAAGAACAGGGGGCCCACGTAGTCATTTGGGATCTGCTGACGCCTCAGCTAAATATATGGACATATGATTGATAAACGTTCAAACCTGTATATAAAAATGATAAACTCTGATCTCTGTATGTAAATGTTTACGTATGTATGGCATGACCAACTGTACAGACCATCAAATTATTTTATGAATAAAGTATTTTTTTGAAATAAAATAAAGATGCGTGTTGCATGCAGGATTTTCCTGGGCCAGGCTATTTCGATGTGACCTTCAGGAGCGTGAAGCAATGCGAGCAGATCCTGAAGGTCTTCAAAGAAAAGGAAGGGGAGCCGCTGTTCTCCATCTTGTCAGCTGTTGTGTGTGCGTCCTGCACAGAGCAGTCGGGTTGTTACGATTCATATGTACAGCTCCCACAATCCAGCTGCTGATGTCCTCACTTTCCTGAGAAGATACGCCCAGGTTGAGGCAGAAAGCACTGATGTGGTTGACCCTTTCAGAATCTGGACCAGCAAGCGGCAGGTCAGGGTAATCCTGAGGGTCAATGCCATAGGAACATCGTCCGCCCACCCTCCAGCTTTGTAGTCGGTGGGAGCAGATGGTACCTGACAGACAGAGCACAGCCAAAACTGTGCCAAACCTGCGGGATGTCAGGCCACATTGCGACTGACAGTAAGGTCACTATCTGTCGGAACTGCAAACAGGAGGGTCACCCGACCAAGGAATGCAACGAGGCCAAGAACTGTAATCTGCGTGGAGAGGCGGACCACGTGTACATGGCCTGGCCAAGATAGGCATCTGCCACCTACGCACAGATGGCCAGAAGTGGACGGCAAAAGATCAGCAAGGCACCACAAACCAGCAAGGGAGCGGTGTCTGGTAGCACCTAGAAGGAAGGACAGGCTGGAGTGGAGCAGAGAGCAGCCAGCAGGTAGGCACAGCAGCTGCTCCAAGCTCCAACAGAACAGAGAAAGGCAATGGAGGAGGAGGGAACCAAGGAGGCAGAGGAGTGGATACCTATAAAAAAACAGGAGGAAAATGCGCCAGGCCACCAAAACCTCCAAACAAAGGGGGAAACGGCAGCTGCATGGTGAGGATACAGGCAGCTCTTTGGATGGTGAAGATGGGCGGTACGGTAGCACAGTGGTTGGCACTGCTGCCTCACAGCACTAGAGACCAGGGTTTAATTTCCACCTCAGCGACTCTCTGTATGGAGTTTGCATATTCTCCCCGTGTCTGCGTGGGTTTCCTCCGGGTGCTCCGGTTTCCTCCCACAATCCAAAAATGTGCTGGTTAAGTGAATTGGCCATGCTAAATTGCCCGTTGTGTTAGTTGAAGGGCTAAAATGTAGGGGGATAGGTTTGGTTGGGTTGCGCTTGGGCGGGTCGTTGTCGACTTGTTGGGCTGAAGGACCTGTTTCCACACTGTAAGTAATCTAATGTAATCAACTGTGGGCTCAGGGAGGGTCATCATCAGAAGATGAAACAGAGCGCTGCGGGGAGAAAGGAGGGCAGAACCTCCCAAAGAGGAAACGACAAGCTCTCTGAGGTGACGAATAAAGGCCACCCACCACCAGATGAAAACTAGGAGGCAGCCACCATCCCACAGCTCCAGGTAACTGGGAGCAGCGACTCTCTTCTGATGTGAGCTGAGGATTAAGGAAACCATTGCCTTCTCATGTAAAAGCCACATTTGCGGAAGATCCATTGGTACTCTCCCTGCAATAAACAGTTTTTGCTTGAATTAAAGTCAGCCTGTGTCCTGTCTGCCTCCAGAGTCTTTGTCCCTAGCTGGGGAATCTCGCTCCTACAATACGCAAGGACATACAGATCTGAGGGTAAACTAAAAACAGACTGAGGCATCCAGGCTACACCACAAATGGCATGCTAGAGGCAAGATCAACGTGATTAAGATCAGCATTATTTGAAGTCAGAGATTCCATTACTCAGTTTAATAATGGTTGGAAAGATGCTTTTGTTGAGCCGCTGGATTGTGTGCTTAAGCTTCTGTATTATCTGCCTGATGGAAGAGATTGTAGGTGATCCAATGTGTGATAGGTCTTTGGTTGCCGTCTTTCCGCGGCAGCAAGCCGTGCAAATGGAGTCAATGAATGGGAGGTTGGCTTCCTTCATGGCATGGACTGTGCACAGAACCTTCTGTCATTTGTCTTACTGTCCTGGGCTGGGCTGTTGCCACATCAGGCCATTACACACACGGATGGTTTGCACTCAGTGGTACATTTGTAGAAATTGGTCAGGTTCCTTGTGGGTATGCTAAATGTCCTGAGCTGCCAGAGAACGAAGATGCATTGTTGTGCCATCTCGACTGTCACATCTAACTGGGAAGTCCAGGACAGGACGTCGGTTATCGTCACTCCGAGGAACTTAATGCTTTCCACCATTGCAACTTCAGTTCCATTGATGTAGATGGGGCCATGTTCTCTTCCTTTCTTTCTGCAGTCATTGATCAGTTGGTTAGTTCCGCCGATGTTGAAAGAGAGGTTGGTCTCAGTGCAGCACATCACAAAGTCCTCTATTTCCATTCTGTATTTTGATTTGCCATCATTATACATCTGTCCTACTATGATGGTGTCATCAGTGAACATGTAGATGGCGTTCATTCAAAATTTGGCAATACAGTCGTGGATGTACAGGGAGTATAGTAGGGGGCTGAGGACACATCCTTTGGGATTTCAGTGTTGAATGTTTTCATGGAAGGGACACACTTACCTATTTTCACTGATTGTGTACTGTGGGTCAGAAAGCTGATGATCCAATTTCAGAGGGCGGAGCCAGGACGAAGGTCAGGGAGTTTTGTGATCAGTCTTAAGGGAATAATGTGTTGAAGGTGACCCTATAGACAATGAGCAGGAATCTGACGTGGGTGTCCTTGTTGTCCAGATGTTCCAGGGATATGGCACACACTAGGGACCCATTCCACTGGTAGGAAAATTGTAGGGGATCGAGGCAGGCTGGAGACTGGAACTGCTGTGGGCCATGACTAGCCTCTCGAAGCACTTCATGCCGCCCGTCAGTCTCCTGTTCTCTAAAAAGAAATGTCCCAGCTTATCCAAACTCTCCCCATGACTCAGACCCTTGAGTCCTGGCAACATCCTTATAAAGTTCCAGTTTAATACCATCCTTCCTACAGCAAGGTGACCAAAACTGAACACAAAGTTGAACTTGAAACTATTTGCAACTGTAAGTTTTACTCGGCTGTCAATGGTTCTGCTGCTGTGATATTGTTTTATTATTTGTGTTATTCTGAAATCTTATTATTCATTAAATCTTCTGATCCCAATCCCCTCGGGTGAACGTCCCCCTGACTGATCGAATTTGAATCAATCTATTGTGTTTGGGCAGATATTTTGAGGCCGCTGCATATCAGAGAACAGGAAGAGATGATGGATGTTTGTGCAGTGTGTGTCCTTTACTGGACCAGCTTGTCTCTCCAGGCACCCAAAGAGTTTATTGTGGGTCAGAGTACCTCAGAATTGTTACATCCCAGTAGGAAGCTATTCAGCCCATTGTAGGTGCACGAACATAGAACATTACAGCTCAGTACCTGCAACATTCTTCAGCACTACCAATCTCTCCACTGACCTTACTGCAAACCGTAAATTTACTAACTCATCCTTCTATTCCTTCATTAAGCTCATTTTCAAAAAGACAAACAACAGTCGCACCCAAACACAGTTTTACAATATATCACTAGCGACTGAACTCGAAAATGAACATTCCTCATAAACTACCACCCACTGTCTTCTTTCAGCTAGCCAATTTCTGATCCAAACCGCTGAATCACCCTTAATCCCACGTCTCAATATTTTCTGGGAGAAAGTAAGGACTACAATGTTTGAGATCATTGGGCGGCATGGTGTCACAGTGGTTAGCACTGCTGCCTCGCAGCGCCAGAGACCCGGGTTCGATTCCCGACTCAGGCGACTGACTGTGTGGAGTTTGCACGTTCTCCCCGTGTCTGCGTGGGTTTCCTCCGGGGGCTCCGGTTTCCTCCCACAGTCCAAAGATGTGCAAGTCAGGTGAATTGGCCATGCTAAATTGCCCGTAGTATTAGGTAAAGGGGTAAATGTAGGGGTATGGGTGGGTTACGCTTTGGCGGGTCGGTGTGGACTTGTTGGGCCGAAGGGCCTGTTTCCACACTGTAAGTAATCTAATCTAATCAGAGTCGAAAGTGTGGTGCTGGAAAAGCACAGCAGGTCAGGGAGCATCCTAGGGGCTCGGAGAAAGTGAAGACTGCAGATGCTGGAGACCAGAACACTGATTCCTGATGAAGGGCTTACAAATTAAACATTGACTCTCCTACTCTTCGACGCTGCCTCATTTGTTCAGCTTTTCCAACACCACACTCTCCATATTTTCTGCAATAACTTAACATGGGGGACTTGTCAAATGTTTTACTGAAATCCTTATAACTCACTTTACCCTCATCTCCCTGTTTTGCTACCTTCTCAATGAACTCGGTAAGATTTGTGCACCTTCACAAAACCTTGTTGACTATCTCTAATCAAATGATTTCTTTCTGGATGATAATAAATCCTATCTCTTATAATCCTTTCCAACACTACCCATAACCAAAGTAAGTCGGGTATATAATTACCAGAATTGTCTCTTCTCCATTTTTTGAACAAAGGGACAACATTTGCTATCATCCAGTCTTCTGGCACTATTCCTGTACACAATGGCGTTGTAAATATTCGAATCAATGGTTGTGTCACCTCCTCCCTAACTTCTCAGAGAATCCTAGGATTCATCCCATCTGTCCAAGGGGGCTTATCTATTTTCACACTCTCTAGATTTGCTAACATCTCCACCTTACGAACCTCAATCGCATCTAGTCTAATAGCATTTACTCCTTTAGGCCTCGAAAGCATTGTCTTTCCATTGTGAATACTGATTCAAATATTTATTTAGTGCCTGCCTATCTCTTTGGACTGCACACACAACTTCGCACTACTGTCCTTGATTGACCCTAATCTTAATTTGGTCATTCGTTTATTCGTGACATTATGATACAAAGCTTGAGGGTTTTCCGCGATCCTACTTGCCAAAGACTTCTCATGCTCCCTCCTGGCTATTCTTACCTCTTTCTTTCTGTCCTTCCTGGATAACTTGTAACTCTCAAGCATCCGAATTGAGCCTTCACATTTCATCTTTACATAAGCCTCCTTCTTCCTCTTGACAAGATATTCAACTTCTTCAGTAAACCACAGCAGCCTCACTCGACCATATCCTTCTTTCCTGACAGGTGTAAACTTATCAAAGACACACAGTAGCTGTTGTTTGAAAAAGATCCACATTTAAATTGTGCCCATCCCCTGCAGTTTCCTTCCCCATCCTATGTATCCTAAAACCTTTCCTAATCGCATCATAATTGCCTTCCCCCAGCTATAACACTTGCCCTGTGGTATAGCTCTGTCCGTTTCCATCGCTAAGGTAAACAGAGAACTGAATTACAGTCACTATCAGCCAAGTGTTCACCTACCTCCAAATCTAATACCTGGTCTGGTTCATTGCCCAGTACGAAATCCAATTTGGCCTCGGCCTTTGTTGGCTGTCTACATACTGTGTCAGGAAACAATTCTGCACACATTGGACTAAAACTGACCCATATAACGTAATGGAACTGTAGCGTTTTCTGTCAATATTTAGAAAGTTAAAGTCCTCCATAACAACTACTCTGTTATTTTCGCTCCTATCCAGTATCCTCTTTGTAATTCTTACTCTACATTTCTGGAACATTTCAGACGGCTATAGAGAACTAACAACAGGGTTACCTCTCGGTTTTGTTTCTAAACTGTTCCCATACTACCTCAGTAGACGAGTCCTTATCAAACATCCTTTCTGCCAACGTAATATTGTCTTTGATTAACAATGCCACTACCCCCGTCACGTTTAGTACCTTCTTTGTTCTTAATTAAGCATCTAAACCCCCGACCCTCCAACGATCAGTCCTGTTCCTACCCTATCCATTTTTCCAAAATGGCCACACCGTTTGTGAAAAGATTTGTAGCTCGAGTACTCGTTGTTGTGGTTCTGTTCGCCGAGCTGGGAATTTGTGTTGCAGACGTTTCTTCCCTGTCTAGGTGACATCCTCAATGCTTGTGAGCCTCCTGTGAAACGTATCTGCGTTGTTTCCTGCGGTATTTGTAGTGGTTTGTCTCTGCCATTTCCGGTTGTCAGTTCCAGCTGTCCGCTGCATTGGCCGATACATTGGGTCCAGGTCGTTGTGTTTATTGATAAAATCTGTGGATGAGTGTCATGCCTCAACGAATTCCCTGGCTGTTCTCTGTTTGGCTTGTCCTATAATAGTTGTGTTGTCCCAGTCGAACATCAAGCTGTACAACTGCACAATTTGGAAATAGGGAGTGATTGGAGGGATGCTAAACGAGGGTGAGTTGGAAAGATTAGAAGACATCATAAGGGGAGATAGACAGAAACAGACAGAAAATGGAAGTTTTATTTAGAAATTCTCACGGACTGCAAGGCCTTTATCTAGTGCCATACCCTGTGAGCACTGTGCGCATACTGCCTGTGGGCCCAGAGCATTTATCTTCAATAATATCATAGAGCTGAGTTGCTGACAGTTAAAAAGAGTCCGAAAGGCCAAGCGATTTTTTTTACAGTGAGAAGGTGGTTAAATTTAAACAGACTGGGTGACCAGCAGCAGTGACCGAGAATCCTGCTCGATACTGAGATACTGCGATAGAGAATCTCAATGAGGTGGGTCACTGACAGAGGGGAAATCAGCATCTCAGCTGTGGGCCAAATAATGATTGAGAAAGATTGCACACCATTTCCGTGGTTTTGAAATACACATTTCGATTTATGTAGCTCAATATCATGAGTGTATCTTATCTCTGTGTACTTTCCATAGTTTCGTATGGACAGAAAATCATTTTGTCCTGTATTTTGTGTTCAATAAACAGATTTTATTCCTCATTCCTCACTTTAAATGTGTCTTTGAATCTGTTCTACATATGAGTTATAAAGAGTAACATTCCAATACTGATGACTGGGGAATATTATTTTCCCTGCCTCCAGTCTGAACTGCCATGTCCCCCAATTCTCTCTGTTTTCTGTCTCCTCCACAACGCCACAATCACACTGTAATTGAAGTCCAGTAAATGACATTTCATCACAGTTCATTAACGTCGATAATATCAATAGCACAGGCCTCATCGGCCTCTCTCTGAACCTGGAATAACAATCTGAATTGCATTTGGCTCGTTCAATTCTCTGTTACCATGGCCATGCCATTTGTCCGTTATAGCCCCTCATTTCTCAGACACGCATTCCCCTCAGACCATGAAGTATAAATATTGTCTCAATGTTTTATTGAAATTATAATGCTTGGTTAGTAGTTCCAGGATGTATGTTTCCATTTATAAACAGAGAAGCATGTTTACGTTCTGAGAAACTTATGACATTTCTCATGCATCCAAGTCAGATTGAATGGTTGCACTCAATTGATCTACCAGCCTCATGATTTGTTCCATCAGTCACCCTCACATATCCCATTCAGAATGCCAAAGTTTGAATCATTGTTTTGAATTTTAATTAAACAATATTGAATTGACAGGCGTTGGCTGGAACTATTTATTCAGTGGCTGTGATTGATATCAGTCTCTGTGGATCGTAAATGTGTCACTGGCGCGTTTGCGTCTTCTATTAATTAAGGACTCGGTTCAATGTGTTATACCTGTATGTGCTGAAGCATCAATGACTGGACTAATAGAGATCAGCAGCTCGAGAGACGGGGGAGGAGAGATCAGAATCTGAGAACATTAGACTGGAATGTTCAAATAATGGATCAGCATCTGAGAACTTTAGACTGGAATATTACAATAACAGACAGGAGTTTATCCTTGGGTCTTTACTACCTTTCTCATCCTTGGATATCATTAGCATCACGGATCGAAGATAGTCTTTGGATTATTCAAGGTGGTTATTATCGCATCCTCGCTACAGTTTGGTGTTCCTGGTAAGTCATTCCATCTGACCATTGAGCTGAGTCGAACTGAATTGCTGTTCATATTCAAATTTTAGAATTTGGAAGTTATCATTTTCAGATACAGTCAAAAATTTTATTCCATACAAATTATAACTATCATATTACTATTCACTACTTACTCAACAATATGCAAGGAGAAATCAGACTGTTCTTAAACTCAAAGATCTTTTTCCTCCATTCAGATTTACATTCCGACATATTCTCCCCACTCACCAATCCTGCCCAAGTCTCTGCCATTTCCGGTTGTCAGTTCCAGCTGTCCGCTGCATTGGCCGATACATTGGGTCCAGGTCGTTGTGTTTATTGATAAAATCTGTGGATGAGTGTCATGCCTCAAGGAATTCCCTGGCTGTTCTCTGTTTGGCTTGTCCTATAATAGTTGTGTAGTCCCAGTCGAACATCAAGCTGTACAACTGCACAATTTGGAAACAGGGAGTGATTGGAGGGATGCTAAACGAGGGTGAGTTGGATAGATTAGAAGACATCATAAGGGAAGATAGACAGAAACAGACAGAAAATGGAAGTTTTATTTAGAAATTCTCACGGACTGCAAGGCCTTTATCTAGTGCCATACCCAGTGAGCACTGTGCGCATACTGCCCGTGGGCCCAGAGCATTTATCTTCAATAATATCATAGAGCTGAGTTGCTGACAGTTAAAAAGAGTCCGAAAGGTCAAGCGATTTTTTTTACAGTGAGAAGGTGGTTAAATTTAAACAGACTGGGTGACCAGCAGCAGTGACCGAGAATCCTGCTCGATACTGAGATACTGCGATAGAGAATCTCAATGAGGTGGGTCACTGACAGAGGGGAAATCAGCATCTCAGCTGTGGGCCAAATAATGATTGAGAAAGATTGCACACCATTTCCGTGGTTTTGAAATACACATTTCGATTTATGTAGCTCAATATCATGAGTGTATCTTATCTCTGTGTACTTTCCATAGTTTCGTATGGACAGAAAATCATTTTGTCCTGTATTTTGTGTTCAATAAACAGATTTTATTCCTCATTCCTCACTTTAAATGTGTCTTTGAATCTGTTCTACATATGAGTTATAAAGAGTAACATTCCAATACTGATGACTGGGGAATATTATTTTCCCTGCCTCCAGTCTGAACTGCCATGTCCCCCAATTCTCTCTGTTTTCTGTCTCCTCCACAACGCCACAATCACACTGTAATTGAAGTCCAGTAAATGACATTTCATCACAGTTCATTAACGTCGATAATATCAATAGCACAGGCCTCATCGGCCTCTCTCTGAACCTGGAATAACAATCTGAATTGCATTTGTCTCGTTCAATTCTCTGTTAACATGTCCATGCCATTTGTCCGTTATAGCCCCTCATTTCTCAGACACGCATTCCCCTCAGACCATGAAGTATAAATATTGTCTCAATGTTTTATTGAAATTATAATGCTTGGTTAGTAGTTCCAGGATGTATGTTTCCATTTATAAACAGAGAAGCATGTTTACGTTCTGAGAAACTTATGACATTTCTCATGCATCCAAGTCAGATTGAATGGTTGCACTCAATTGATCTACCAGCCTCATGATTTGTTCCATCAGTCACCCTCACATATCCCATTCAGAATGCCAAAGTTTGAATCATTGTTTTGAATTTTAATTAAACAATATTGAATTGACAGGCGTTGGCTGGAACTATTTATTCAGTGGCTGTGATTGATATCAGTCTCTGTGGATCGTAAATGTGTCACTGGCGCGTTTGCGTCTTCTATTAATTAAGGACTCGGTTCAATGTGTTATACCTGTATGTGCTGAAGCATCAATGACTGGACTAATAGAGATCAGCAGCTCGAGAGACGGGGGAGGAGAGATCAGAATCTGAGAACATTAGACTGGAATGTTCAAATAATGGATCAGCATCTGAGAACTTTAGACTGGAATATTACAATAACAGACAGGAGTTTATCCTTGGGTCTTTACTACCTTTCTCATCCTTGGATATCATTAGCATCACGGATCGAAGATAGTCTTTGGATTATTCAAGGTGGTTATTATCGCATCCTCGCTACAGTTTGGTGTTCCTGGTAAGTCATTCCATCTGACCATTGAGCTGAGTCGAACTGAATTGCTGTTCATATTCAAATTTTAGAATTTGGAAGTTATCATTTTCAGATACAGTCAAACATTTTATTCCATACAAATTATAACTATCATATTACTATTCACTACTTACTCAACAATATGCAAGGAGAAATCAGACTGTTCTTAAACTCAAAGATCTTTTTCCTCCATTCAGATTTACATTCCGACATATCCCCCCACTCACCAATCCTGCCCAAGACCACTATCAGGATATTTCAGTCTCCTTTTCAGTCTCAGTGTAACTGCTGAATAATTCATAATTTGTGTCTTTGGTCAATCCAGATATAACCGTTTCAAGTCTCTTCTAATTTTGCTTACGTCACAAAATATATGCACTTGAGATGGTTAGTTTGTCCTCTCCAGAGAATCTGTCAGATGGACAGACAGTGCATGATGGTCAAGTCATTGACTCAAAATCAAGCAGCGCAGAATAATAATTTTTTGGTGCCTCCTGAAGGAAGTTGATGGAATGCAAATGAAATCATCACCACTTGTTTTAAACAGAATCCTATCTGTTTGCCTCATGTCCTGTCGAGAAGTTCATGAGTCATTCTTCCCTGGTCAGGTCTCTGTGTGACTGCAAACGCACTGCAGTGTGTTTTACTCTGTGCTGTCCTGTGGGACAACTGAACTAGGTACTCAGTTCAGGATCAGCATAACATACTGGTCAGACCAGGGCTGCACACATCCGTTGAGGGCAGATCAAAAGAAAAGATCCCTCACTTCCTTTGCCTGATTTGCATGTTCCTGCAAGTCATTTCCATTCAGGTAGGTTATCCTTCCTTGTTTCGAGTGAATTCTTCCTCATTGAGCCTCCCTCCGAGTGTGATTTTCATCTCCATTGGCACCTCTGGTGATGACTTTATTGACGCTGACGTACAGTCGTAATGTACTTCTAAATTCCACATCATTCGCAGTGTAGTGAGAAGTAATGACTTTTTACAGCACAGGAAACAAGCTGAGACAGCTAAGTAAGGGAACAGAATTATTGCGATTAACCCTGAGAGTCCTAGGATCAACTCTGTCTGTCCTAGCTTTTAGCTTTCAGCCTAACTCCCTGAGCTCCTGAATGATCTCCCCACCCCTCCTCCGACCTATCTCGTTGGTGCCAACGTGCACCACGACTTCTGGCTGCACACCCTCCCCCTTAAGGATTCTGAAGACACGGCCCGAGACATCTCGGACCCTGGAACCCGGGAGGCAACAAACCATCCGAGAGTCTCGCCCATGTCCACAAAACCGCCAGTCCGTCCCTCTAACTAATGGGTCTCCTATAACTAGCGCTCCCCTCCTCTCCCCCTTTCCCTCTGAGCCTCAAAGCCGGACCTCGTGCCAGAGACCCGGTCACTGCAGCTTACCCCTGCTAGGCGGTCCCCCCAAACAGTATCCAAAGCGGTATACTTATTGTTGAGGGGAACGACCACAGGGGATCCCTGCACTGTCTGCTTCCTCCCCTTCCCACCTCTACCTTTTACCAAGCTACCTCTGTTCTCTGGCGTAACTATGTCCCTGTAGCTTCTATCTATCATCCTCTCAGCCTCTCAAATAATCATTAGTTCATCCAACTCCAATTCCAGTTCCCTAACTAGTTCTGTGAGGAGCAGGAGCTGACTGCACTTCCTGCAGATGAAGTCAGCAGGAGCATCGGTGGTCACCCCTACCTCAAACATCCTGCAGGAGGAACATTCCATTGCCTGCGCTGCCATTACTCTACACTTTGTCTCCAAAACAAGAACACTAAGTAGCTTCCCTGTGGACCTTAATGTTAGGTTAGAGGAGTAGGATGGGAGGGAGGCCCTAGGGTCTCGAACACACTCACTCAAATATCAATCACTTACCTTCCCGACCAGCTCTGCGCTCCAACTTCACTTCCGCCCAGATTGCGACATTTTATTTCCATTGCAGCTAATTATCAATAATCCTTTTTTTATCGCTCTATTTCTCCACACATTCCAATCATTCCACCAACACACATTATACTATTTCCCAGCTGCTTTCAGATCTGATACATGGTGAGTGGATTTAAAATGCAATCTCTGTTTTTCTCTCAACAGAGGCTGACAAAACTGTTCCGATTCACGAGCATTCTGTTTCTTTTTGGTTCAGATCGCCAGTAACTTACTTTGTTTGATTTAACCTTTTTTTTATTTTATGAGACATTGGCCCATCGAGTCCAAACTGACCCACTGCAGAGCATTGCACTCAGAACCACCTCATATTCTACTTCTGTACTTCCATTGGCTAACCGATTTCCTACCCTATCCTGGCATTTCCTATAGCTAACATACCTAGCTGCACATGATGTGCAATTTACCATGTCAATACACTGAGCCTGTTTGGACTGTGGGAGGATCTAGAGCACTTGGAGGAAACAATAGCAGACCCGGGGAGAATGTGAAAACTCAATACAGACAGTCCTGACTGTGGAAGCAAACTGCGTTCCTGGTACTGTGAGACAACTGTGCTAACCACTGAGACACCAGGCAACTCTCCCACTCTCCCCAAACTGGGTCTCTGGTACTGAGAGACAGCCGTGCTAACCAATGAGACACCAGACCCCCCTCCCCTCCAAACCGGGTCCCTGGAACTGTGAAACAGCTGTGCTAACCACTGAGGTACCACGTCCCCTCCCCACCCCTTCCCCAACACGGAGTCACTGTGCTCGAGAATACTGGGTGAAATGTAAATTTGAAATACAAACGATAAGCAGTAACAAAACACCACAGATGATTCAGGACCTGGAGGTAGAAAAGAGGTAGCATATTGAGTCTGATAGGATCCTCTTCTGAAAAACTCATATTGGACTCAAAACGTTAATTGTGTTTC
>NW_025213967.1:14687-20194 GCF_004010195.1 Chiloscyllium plagiosum | reverse complement strand
CAATGTCTTATCATGCTCCTGATGTCACTGGCATCGTACTCATCCAGCAAGATCTTACGTTTCCGAGAGTTTCCATATAACTATGAAAACATAAAATATCTTTGTATTATTTATAAAGTCATATTCATCCAGGGATTTGGAAGGCACTAGCAAGGGCAGAGTTGATTTGTCATCACCAATGGCTCTGGAATAAGCGACACAGAGTTGCCCTGTTTTACCTCTTCAATCCAAAGTGATGCAGATCCACACAGAGCTGTTTGTAGGGGCATTCCAAGATTTGTAACAAATACTTGTGAAGGATCAGCAAATTAGTCCTTGGTCAGGAAGACATGCAACTTGGAAGATACATTGCAGAGACTGATTTTTCTACTGTTCCCATTCCCAGGGCAGAATGTTCTCTAATTACCATTAATCACAGTTTTGCTCAGGGTCCTTGATTCCACCCTCAGTCATGTCCTGCTTCGACTGAAAGGGAAGTCACTCTGATCTCACCTCAAATTACACAGGAAGATCAGTTGAAAGAATAAGGAGCAAAAGACAAGAACACTGTTTGCTTGAACAATGTCCTCGCAATATTCAAAAGGAAATTGATGCATGGTCTTCCTTAATGCATTATTTCAACAGGACATCACTGTTCAAACAATATTCAGGTGGGTGTCTGTTCTTTTAATTTGCTTCCAAGTCAACGTAAAAATGAGAACATGAATTGATCTTCTATAGTGTGTTTATAATCCAGAATTTAATTCAATCTTTATCATCATTGCTCTCGTTCGTTGAAACAAAATTAATGAATGAGCCTGTGTTCATTCTGCAGATGAAAATGTTCTTTCAGCTCTGGCTATTGCAGCGAATGTTGTAAAGAATAAACTACAGGCCCACGTAATATGGAATTGCTGCAGGGCAAAGTGCAAAAAGCTAGTCCAAGGTTAATGGTGTCCAAGCATTATGAGTAATGCATGCAGAAGGGCGCAGTATAAAAGCAGAATTTACCTTCATGTCCAAAATACTGTCTGTGGCTCCCTCACAAAATGCCACAACTGATTCACGCTGTAAATTCAGCAAAATAGGAAAAACAAGAGACTGGAATTCCCAATTCTGCAACCACATCGGTAGAACAAGAAGAAAATCAAGGTTTGTTTCTGAAATTCATACATTTTGATGATAAGAATGTGGGAGATGGATGGATGGGGGATGTTGGAGGATGATAAACAATGTTGGACGATGACACAATGATTAGTGGGATGGGTCACAGTGAGCAGGGACGTGTTGGTTACAGGAGGATACAAACAGATTGTCAGATGGCCAGATCAATGACTAATAAAAGTAAACACTGAAATATATGAGATGCTGCACTTTGGAAGATGTAACAAGACAAGAGAGAACACAAACCATGAAGATAAGTTAGATTTTCTTTTGGAGCAGAGAAGGGTGAGGTGTGAACGTGACAGAGGTGTATTATAGTATGAGACGTATGGGACGAGTGAACAGACAACAGCTATTCTCCTTAACCAAAGGGTCAAAAACAAGCGAAATACGTTTGAAGTGAAAGAGAAGATACGAAGAGAGAATTTGTGAAATCTGTTTTGAACCCAGAGCATGATATGTGTCAAACATGCATTGCCTGAGAGGGTGGATATGGAAGGAAAACCAGCACATGACATGCACTGCTGGTACCCCATCCACCAGCCACTTGGATGTACCAACGTCAAGTGGACTGGAACTTCTCAATGGCAATTAATATTTGTCTAGCTCCATTAAAATCCCAAATGAACTAAAAAGATAATCCGATTTTCTAATAATTATTAAACAACAAGGACAATTTATTGATCGGATGAGTTTGTCACTGTCTTTGAACTTGTGTGATCTATTTCTGTGAATCCATTTCGTTCATATATTGGAAGAACAAAAAAAAAGCTCAGCTCACAGATACAAGGTAACGCAGCATTTAAACGCAATATACCAGGGGATAGTAGGGTATAGGTCTTCAGGCAACTGGAAATAATGCAGTTTGGTGTTTTCTGGCTGATGTAGTTGTATTGGGTTGGAGGATCGGTTTGTATGCTGTTTGACTTTAATTGTGGAGCCAGAGAATGTGGTCTCACTATTTCTATAGCTTGTGAGCATGAAATGGTGAGGAATACAATCTTCAAAGTCACACAGGATTTGAAGCTTGATCATTCTTCACTATGAAGTTGTTGAGAGCCCGTTTCTCTCTTTGTAACATGCCTATTAGTGTTCCTGCACCTGGGGTTTATTGCCATATTCTAAATAGAAATGAAACTCAGGCAACAGAATGCTGGCCTTGCTAATGAATCGCACCTCACAAGAACAACTGAAAGGAATCTGCAGCATTAAAGTTATCCATTCGACCCAATCTGATTTCTAAAGCAGTTTGAAGCGAGACTGTCCCTTTGTCCTATGCTCCTGACTTTTCGACATCATCATGAACCTTTCCTGAGTGCTTTTCCAGTGCTGTTTTAAAGTCACATATGGAAAGCTGTGTCCAATAATCTGAAAGGAAAAGTCTCCATGTTCATGAGAACCGTATCATATTTTTTTCAGTCTCTAAAGACAACAGAAATGTAGGAGTAAGGAATCAAAACAGCTCCATCGTGTGATAAAATCGTGGGTGATCTGATTGTGACCTCAATCACACATTCCTCCTTTGCCCTGACAACGTTAGAGCGTCACTCTTAGTGAAGAATCTGCCTGCCTCTGCCTTAGAAATATTCAATGTCTTATCCTTCATCGCTCACTGGAAAGAGAATTGTACAAAGACACAACACGCTGAGAGGATGACACCAAAACACCATCTTCTTAACAGAGACACGTGTTGTTTACTTTTATAGGCCATTCACTCATAGTAATCTCTCACACAAGCTGACATATTGTTTTAGAATTCAACTTGAAAAGACTACTTGGAAGATTCTGAGGTTAAAAAGATCAAATGTTGTTCGCCTAAACGCCAGCAGATCAAGAGCCAGTCATTTCAAAATTTCCTCCTTAAATAAACACTCCTCCCAGGAGTTAGCTGAGTGAATCTTCTCTGGACAGCATTTCATATCATTGTGGCCATCGCTCTCTCGATGTGGTGACTCCGCTACAGTGTAAATCTGTAGAAAATCGTCCCTACTTTTAAATGTATTCTGTCTCAGAAAGTTTTAACATTTGTCTCACCTCCCTAAAAACTTGATGTACACGCAAAGTTTTTATTTTGTAATCCAGGCGCCCGGTTCCTCTGTGCCTAAAGCCAATCTCTCCACTGAAACTATACATTACGCTTCCATTCAACCCGCCGATATCTTTTAGCACAGATACATTTTTCCTACTATGTTCCATAAACCAATATTTGGCTGTTCACTTGACCCACCTTAATCTCCTTATAGACTCATGTTCTCTTCATATCTTCCTTCTCGAACAGTTTCAAGTTTGTATTCTTCCAGAATACAGACAGAACCTTTGGCCAAAGAAACACACTGTGGCCATATTGCAAAGTAATTGACAATGAACTATTATTACTCCATGTCTAAACAATAAATTTGAGACAATGCTAAAGTGTTTTGCAAGGTAAAAACAATGACTGCAGATGCTGCAAACCAGATTCTTGATTAGTGGTGCTGGAAGAGCACAGCAGGTCAGGCAGCATCCGAGGAGCAGTAAAAGCGACGTTTCGGGCAAAAGCCCTTCATCAGGAATAAAGGCAGAGAGCCTGACGCGTGGAGAAATAAGCTAGAGGAGGGTGGGGTGGGGAGAAAGTAGCATCAGGACATGGTTGAAGAGCTTCAGGGCAGAGGAAATGACCTGGGAGTTGCAGTGGGAGAGGGACTCCCTGAGAGTCTTATAGAGAGAGGAGGAAAACCTCCTTAAGGCAGGCATCTTTGCAAGAGGATTCGCAGTATGGTTAAAATCAACGAGGTAAAAACAATAACTGCAGATGCTGGAAACCCGATTCTGGATTAGTGGTGCTGGAAGAGCACAGCAGTGCAGGCAGCATCCAAGGAGCAGTAATATCGACGTTTGCCCGAAATGCGAGGATGAGGCAACCATGGATGACTCCGACAGTTACGGCTAGGCTAAAAGAAAAACAGAAAGCAGATAACTTGGCAAATGGCAGTGGGAAACCAGAAGATTTGGAAGTATTCAAAGACGAACAGATGACAACAAAATAAGAGATAAGGACGGAGAAGCTTACATACGAGTTAATGGACAACTATAAGAGTTTCTTTAGATATATAAAGGGCAAAAGAGAAGCAGAAGTGGATATTGCGGCATTGGAAAATGACGCTGGAGAGATAGTTGTGTGGAACAAATAACAGATGAGAAACTGAATAATTATTCAGAGAGTGGGCAAAGAAGTGGCAGATGGAGTGCAACTTGGGAAAGTGCGAGGTGACGCGCATTAGTAGGAAGAAGACAGACATGGACTACTTTATAAGTGGATAGAAAAATCAGAAGACTGAAGTGCAAAGAGAGATGTGAGCTTCAATCCACGATTGTCTCTAGATAAACTTGCAAGTTGAGTCAGCAATTAGGAAGGTGTTGCATCTGATGCACAGTGTGTTTGAAATCTTACGTTCAGCAAAAGAACTGTGTTAACTCTTACAAACAATATTTGTTTTTTGAACACAATTAATATTAGAACAATAAAACGTATTATAACGCATTGATAAACGCTACAAATTATCTTATGCTTTAACTTAACTTTGGATGATCACAAACCACCCCACTAGAAGTTGACCAGGCTCGACTTGGTGATGTCGTCTTCTGATGATGATCTTGGAGGTGCCTTCTCTTTCCGTGGTTATTCTCGGGTTCCTGAACTTTGTGGGTTTTGTGGTGATTCTTCACGCCCTTTTGGGAAGGTAAGGAGGATCTGTCAATGGAATGATCAGGTTCATTTACCCTGATCAATCAGACTCAATCATGGGTTCGCTCAAGGGCAGCGTTCCATTGTCCCATTCAGGTCCAACTTCAGGTGAGTATTACAGGGTCTGGAGGTGTCAGGTTTGTTTGCAAACCATCTGTGGGTAGCTGCAGCCTGTCTGGATTCTGAAGCATGTGGATTATCACAGAGACTTGAGTCAAGGCCAGGATTCATTTCCCAACATGCTTTAATAATTGTTCAGTATTGTAACTCCATTGTAAATATATTATTGCCCATGGTAAGATTATTCGTTCAGGTGGCCCGCCCCGTCAGAAAGGCAAATACAGTGATGGCATTTATTTTGAGAGGACTTGAACATTAAAGCAGTGATGGATTTCTGAGGCTCGATAAGACTCTGCTCAGACCACATTGGAGTATTTTGTACCGTTTTGTGCCCCATAACTATGGAAGGATGTACCTTCCCTGGAGCTTGTTCAGAGGAGCTTCACAAGAATGGTCTTAGAAATGAAAAGCTTAACATATGAGGTCTCTGGGTCTATACTTGCTGGAGTTTATAAGGATGATGGGGGATCTAATTGAAGCATCCAGAATACTGGTTGCCTGGTCAGAATAGATGTTGGGA
>NW_025213967.1:0-1122 GCF_004010195.1 Chiloscyllium plagiosum | reverse complement strand
TGTCTAGGTGACATCCTCAGTGCTTGGGAGCCTCCTGTGAAGCGCTTCTGTGGTCTTTCCTCCGGCATTTATAGTGGCCTGCCCCTGCCACTTCCTGTTGTCAGTTTCAGCTGTCCGCTGTAGTGGCCGGTATATTGGGTCCAGGTCAATGTGTTTGTTGATGGAGTTTGTGGATTTCTATTTGCGTCTCTGATTTACAGCATCCGCAGTTGTTTTGGTTTTTATTTGGGAAAGATTGCTGTCTCATTATTTTCAGCCTGAGTACATTGAGGAGCTACAAACCAGAGGGCTATTTAGTCAGATACCTGCAAAAATGTACATTGTGAACAATAGGAGTACTAAGGCACTTAAAAGTGGAACATGATCTTTGGAGAAAAGTTTCTTTTAACTATTGCTGTTAGTGTAGTTTTCCATTTGAAGTAGTTTACCCTTGGGTGTCTGCCTGACATAGAATGTATATTCTATAGAAAGAGGATACTATGCTTGCATTGGAAACCTAAGAGTGGAACATGTATTGAGTGGGTTGAATTTTACTGTATTTTTAATGGTGTCATTGTTTAACTGCGAACTAACAGACTAGAGATTAGCAGTGTAGTTATTCCAAGATCTGAGATGGTTGTCTCCAGCAACATGTTGTGATTAAAATGAAATGGCCCATTCTCCAAGTTATTAATGAACACTGTGTGGGGCTCTGAAAGCTTTAAAATTTCCTCTTTATTTATGCCATTAAGCAAAGAATTGGAAAACAGAATTGCTTAAGTCACTTCATGCCATTTCTGCTATTCATTTGATTTGTTTGGAGGACACTGTTTGGTCTTAAACAAAGCTGCCTTGATTACTGAATTTCTATCAGAAAATGTCATTTGCTTGGCACAAAGAACTGAATTCTCTCTGTTTTGATGTTTCCCTTTCAAAACTGGAAGGTATCACAAACAAAGATTCATAGCAGTCCTTTAAGAATTACAGTCCTATTATATCTCCTGCCCAAATCAACTGATGTGGTCCCATTGCTCTTGGGGTTGAAATAGACAGTGTGCTACTTTAATTTGATTATTATTATTTATTCACAATGTGGGCATTACTGGCTAGGCCAGCATTTATTGTTCATTCCTAGTTGCCCCA
>NW_025213966.1:27351-37834 GCF_004010195.1 Chiloscyllium plagiosum | reverse complement strand
ACGCGGGCAGAGTGTCCCGGAGCAGCACGCGGGCAGTGTGTCCTGGAGCAGCAGGCGGGCAGTGTGTCCCAGAGCAGTGTGTCCCGGAGCAGCACGCGGGCAGTGTGTCCCAGAGCAGTGTGTCCCGGAACAGCACGCGGGCAGTGTGTCCCAGAGCAGTGTGTCCCGGAGCAGCACGCGGGCAGTGTGTCCCAGAGCAGCACGCGGGCAGTGTGTCCCAGAGCAGCAGTGGGCAGTGTGGCCCAGAGCAGCACACGGGCAGAGTGTCCCAGAGCAGCAGTCGGCAGTGTGGGCAGTGCGCCCCGGAGCAGTGTGGGCAGTGTGTACTTGGGCAGTGTGGGCAGTGCGTCCCGGAGCAGTGTGGGCAGTGTGTACCTGGGCAGTGTGGGCAGTGCGTCCCGGAGCAGTGTGGCTGTGTGCCGTGGAACAGTATGGGCTGTGTGTCCCAGAGCAGCACGTGGGCAGTGCGCCCCGGGGCAGTGTGGGCAGTGCGCCCCGGGGCAGTGTGGGCAGTGCGCCCTGCGGCAGTGTGGGCAGTGCGCCCCACAGCAGCACGTGGGCAGTGCGTCCCGGAGCAGGACGTGGGCAGTGCGCCCCGGAGCAGCACGGGCAGTGCGCACCGGAGCAGCACGTGGGCAGTGCGCCCCGGGGCAGTGTGTGCAGTGCGCCCCGGGGCAGTGTGGGCAGTGCGTCCCGGAGCAGTGTGGGCAGTGCGTCCCGGAGAAGTGTGGGCAGTGCGTCCCGGGGCAGTGTGGGCAGTGCGTCCCGGAGAAGTGTGGGCAGTGCGTCCCGGAGAAGTGTGGGCAGTGTGTCCCGGAGCAGTGTGAGAAGTGCGTCGCGGCGCAGCACGTGGGCAGTGCGTCCCGGAGCAGCACGTGGGCAGTGTGTCCCGGAGAAGTGTAAGCAGGGTGTCCCGGAGCAGTGTGGGCAGTGTGTCCCGGGCCAGCACGTGGGCAGTGTGTCCCGGAGCAGCGCGTGGGCAGTGCATCCCGGAGCAGCATGTGGGCAGTGTGTCCGGAGCAGCATGTGGGCAGTGCGCCCCGGGGCAGTGTGGGCAGTGCGTCCCGGAGCAGTGTGGGCAGTGCGTCCCAGAGCAGCACGTGGGCAGTGCGTCCCGGAGCAGCACGTGGGCAGTGCGTCCCGGGGCAGTGTGGGCAGTGCGTCCCGTGGCAGTGTGGGCAGTGCGCCCCGCAGCAGCACGTGGGCAGTGTGTCCCGGAGCAGCACGTGGTCAGTGCGTCCCGGAGCAGCACGTGAGCAGTGCGTCCCGGAGCAGTGTGGGCAGTGCGTCCAGGAGCAGCACGTGGGCAGTGCGTCCCGGAGCAGCACGTGGGCAGTGCGTCCCGGAGCAGTGTGAGCAGTGTGTCCCGGAGCAGTGTGGGCAGTGCGTCCCGGAGCAGTACGTGGGCAGTGCGTCCCGGAGCAGCACGTGGGCAGTGCGTCCCGGAGCAGTGTGAGCAGTGTGTCCCGGAGCAGTGTGTCCCGGAGCAGTGTGGGCAGTGTGTCCCGGGCCAGTGTGGGCAGTGTGTCCTGGGCCAGCACGAGGGCAGTGTGTCCCGGAGCAGTGTGGGCATTGCGTCCCGGAGCAGCATGTGGGCAGTGTGTCCCGGAGCAGTGTGGGCAGTGCGTCCCGGAGCAGCACGTGGGCAGTGTGTCCCGGAGCAGTGCGAGGGCAGTGTGTCCTGGAGCAGTGTGGGCAGTGAGTCCTGGAGCAGCGCGAGGGCAGTGTGTCCCAGAGAAGTGTGGGCAGTGTGTCCTGGAGCAGCGCGAGGGCAGTGCGTCCCGGAGCAGCACGTGGGCAGTGCGTCCCAGAGCAGTGCGAGGGCAGTGTGTCCTGGAGCAGCACATGGGCAGTAAGTCCCGGAGCAGCGCGAGGGCAGTGTGTGTCCCGGAGCAGCGCGGGCAGTGTGTCCCGGAGCAGTGTGGCCCGTGTGTCCCGGAGCAGTGTGGGCAGTGTGTCCTGGAGCAGCGTGAGGGCAGTGTGTCCCGGAGCAGCGCGAAGGGAGTGTGTGTATTGCAGCAGCGTGAGGGCAGTGTGGCCCGGAGCAGTGTGGCCCGTGTGTCCCGGAGTAGTGTGGGCAGTGCCCCCAGAGCAGTGTGGGCATTGCGTCCCGGAGAAGCACCTGGGCAGTGTGTCCCAGAGCAGCACTGGGCAGTGTGTCCTGGAGCAGTGTGGGCAATGTGTCCCGGAGAAGCACCTGGGCAGTGTGTCCCAGAGCAGCACTGGGCAGTGTCCCGGAGCAGTGTGGGCAATGTGTCCCGGAGAAGCATCTGGGCAGTGTGTCCCAGAGCAGCACTGGGCAGTGCGTCCCTGAGCAGTGTGGGCAATGTGTCCCGGAGAAGCACCTGGGCAGTGTGTCCCAGAGCAGCACTGGGCAGTGTGTCCCGGAGCAGTGTGGGCAATGTGTCCCGGAGAAGCACCTGGGCAGTGTGTCCCAGAGCAGCACTGGGCAGTGCGTCCCTGAGCAGTGTGGGCGGTGCGTCCCTGAGCAGTGTGGGCGGTGCGTCCCGGAGCAGTGTGGGCGGTGCGTCCCGGAGCAGTGTGGGTGGTGCGTCCCGGCGCAGCACATGGGAAGTGTGTCTCGGAGCAGTGTGGGCAGTGTGTCCCGGAGAAGTGTGGGCAGTGCGTCCCGGCGCTGCACATGGGAAGTGCGTCTCGGAGCAGTATGTGGGCAGTGCGTCCCGGAGCAGTATGTGGGCAGTGCATCCCGGAGCAGTATGTGGGCAGTGCGTCCCGGAGTAGTGTGGGCAGTGCGTCCCGGGGCAGTGTCAGAGGTGCGTCCCAGAGCAGCGTGTGGGCAGTGTGTCCCGGAGCAGTGTGGGCAGTGCGTCCTGGAGCAGCACGTGGGCAGTGCGTCCCGGAGCAGTGTGGGTAGTGCATCCCGGAGCAGTGTGGGCAGTGCGTCCGGAGAAGCACCTGGGCAGTGTGTCCCGGAGCAGCGCGAGGGCAGTGTGTCCCGGAGCAGTGTGCGCAGTGTGTCCTGGAGCACCACGTGGGCAGTGTGTCCCGGAGCAGTTTGGCCTGTGTGTCCAAGAGCAGCGCGAGGCCCGTGTGTCGCGGAGCAGTGTGGGCAGTGTGTCCCGGAGCAGCGCGAGGAGAGTGTGTCCCGGCGCAGCGCAAGGGCAGTGTGTCCCGGAGCAGTATGGCCCGTGTGTCCCGGAGCAGTGTAGGCAGTGTGTCCAGGAGCAGTGTGGGCCGTGTGTCCCAGAGCAGTGTGGGCCGTGTGTCCTGGAGCAGTACAAGGGCAGTGTGTCCCGGAGCAGTGTGGCCCGTGTGTCCAGGAGCAGTGTGGCCCGTGTGTCCAGGAGCAGTGTGGGCAGTGTGTCCCGGAGCAGTGTGGGCAGTGTGTCCCGGAGCAGTGTGGGCAGTGTGTCCCGGAGCAGTGTGGCCCGTGTCTCCTGGAGCAGCACAAGGGCAGTGTGTCCCGGAGCAGTGTGGCCCGTGTGTCCCAGAGCAGTGTGAGGGCAGTGCGTCCCGGAGCAGTGTGAGGGCAGTGTGTCCCGGAGCAGCACGTGGGCAGTGCGTCCCAGAGCAGCACGTGGGCAGTGCATCCCGGACCAGCCGTGGGCAGTGCGTCCCGGAGAAGCACCTGGGCAGTGCGTCCCGGAGCAGTGTGGGAAGTGTGTCCCGGAGCAATGTGTCCTGGAGCAATGTGGGCAGTGTGTCCTGGAGACGCACCTGGGCAGTGTGTCCTGGAGCAGTGTGGGCAGTGTGTCCCGGAGAAGCACTTGGGCAGTGTATCCCAGAGCAGTGTGGGCAGTGCATCCCGGAGCAGTGTGGGCGGTGCGTCCCTGAGCAGTGTGGGCGGTGTGTCCCGTAGCAGTGTGGGCAGTGTGTCCCGTAGCAGTGTGGGCAGTGTGTCCCGTAGCAGTGTGGGCAGTATGTCCCGGGGCAGTGTGGGCAGTGTGTCCTGGAGCAGTGTGGGCAGTGTGTCCCGGAGAAGCACTTGGGCAGTGTATCCCAGAGCAGTGTGGGCAGTGCGTCCCGGAGCAGTGTGGGCGGTGTGTCCCGTAGCAGTGTGGGCAGTATGTCCCGGGGCAGTGTGGGCAGTGTGTCCTGGAGCAGTGTGGGCAGTGTGTCCCGGAGAAGCACTTGGGCAGTGTATCCCAGAGCAGTGTGGGCAGTGCGTCCCGGAGCAGTGTGGGTGGTGCGTCCCGTAGCAGTGTGGGCAGTGTGTCCCGTAGCAGTGTGGGCAGTGTGTCCCGGAGCAGCGTGTCCTGGAGCAGTGTTGGCAGTGTGTCCCGGAGCAGCACATGGGCAGTGCCCCCAGAGCAGTGTGTGCAGTGCATCCCGGAGAAGCACCTCGGCAGTGTGTCCCGGAGCAGTGTGGGCAGTGCGTCCCGGAGAAGCACCTGGGCAGTGTGTCCCGGAGCAGTGTGGGCAGTGCGTCCCGGAGAAGCACCTGGGCAGTGTGTCCTGGAGCAGCACGTGGGCAGTGCCCCCAGAGCAGTTGGGCAGTGCGTCCCGGAGCAGTGTGGGCAGTGCGTCCCGGAGCAGTGTGGGCAGTGCGTCCCGGAGAAGCACCTGGGCAGTGTGTCCTGGAGCAGCACGTGGGCAGTGCATCCCGGAGCAGTGTGGGCAGTGTGTCCCGGAGCAGTGTGGGCAGTGCGTCCCGGAGAAGCACCTGGGCAGTGTGTCCCGGAGCAGTGTGGGCAGTGTGTCCCGGAGCAGTGTGGGCAGTGTGTCCCGGAGCAGTGGGGGCAGTGCGTCCCGGAGAAGCACCTGGGCAGTGTGTCCCTGAGCAGTCTGGGCAGTGTGTCCCGGCGCAGCACATGGGAAGTGCGTCCCTGAGCAGTGTGGGCGGTGCATCCCAGAGCAACGTGGGCAGTGAGTCCTGGAGCAGCGGGTGGGTAGTGAGTTCTGGAGCATCGCGTGGGCAGTGTGTCCCGGAGCAGCAGGTTTGCACTGAGTCCCGGAGCAGCGCGTGGGCACTGAGTCCCGGAGCAGCGCGTGGGCAGTGTGTCCCGGAGCAGCACATGGTCAGTGTGTCCCGGAACAGCAAGTTCGCAGTGAGTCCCGGAGCAGCATGTGGGCAGTTTGTCCCAGAGCAGCACGTAGGTATTGTGTCCCGGAGAAGCATGTGGGCAGTAAGTCCAGGAGCAGCACGTGGGCGTTGAGTCCCGTAGTTGTGCGTGGACATGTGAGTCCCGGAGCAGCACGTGGACAGTGTCCCCGAGTAGCACGTGGGCAGTGTGTCCCCGAGCAGCACGTGTGCAGTGAGTCCTGGAGCAGCACGTGGGCAGTGTGTCCCGGAGCAGCACGTGGGCAGTGAGTCCCGGAGCAGCACGTGTGCAGTGAGTCCCGGAGCAGCACGTGTGCAGTGAGTCCCGGAGCAGCACGTGTGCAGTGAGTCCCGGAGCAGCACGTGTGCAGTGAGTCCCGGAGCAGCACGTGTGCAGTGAGTCCCGGAGCAGCACGTGTGCAGTGAGTCCCGGAGCAGCACGTGTGCAGTGAGTCCCGGAGCAGCACGTGTGCAGTGAGTCCCGGAGCAGCACGTGTGCAGTGAGTCCCGGAGCAGCACGTGTGCAGTGAGTCCCGGAGCAGCACGTGTGCAGTGAGTCCCGGAGCAGCACGTGTGCAGTGAGTCCCGGAGCAGCACGTGTGCAGTGAGTCCCGGAGCAGCACGTGTGCAGTGAGTCCCGGAGCAGCACGTGTGCAGTGAGTCCCGGAGCAGCACGTGTGCAGTGAGTCCCGGAGCAGCACGTGTGCAGTGAGTCCCGGAGCAGCACGTGTGCAGTGAGTCCCGGAGCAGCACGTGTGCAGTGAGTCCCGGAGCAGCACGTGTGCAGTGAGTCCCGGAGCAGCACGTGTGCAGTGAGTCCCGGAGCAGCACGTGTGCAGTGAGTCCCGGAGCAGCACGTGTGCAGTGAGTCCCGGAGCAGCACGTGTGCAGTGAGTCCCGGAGCAGCACGTGTGCAGTGAGTCCCGGAGCAGCACGTGTGCAGTGAGTCCCGGAGCAGCACGTGTGCAGTGAGTCCCGGAGCAGCACGTGTGCAGTGAGTCCCGGAGCAGCACGTGTGCAGTGAGTCCCGGAGCAGCACGTGTGCAGTGAGTCCCGGAGCAGCACGTGTGCAGTGAGTCCCGGAGCAGCACGTGTGCAGTGAGTCCCGGAGCAGCACGTGTGCAGTGAGTCCCGGAGCAGCACGTGTGCAGTGAGTCCCGGAGCAGCACGTGTGCAGTGAGTCCCGGAGCAGCACGTGTGCAGTGAGTCCCGGAGCAGCACGTGTGCAGTGAGTCCCGGAGCAGCACGTGTGCAGTGAGTCCCGGAGCAGCACGTGTGCAGTGAGTCCCGGAGCAGCACGTGTGCAGTGAGTCCCGGAGCAGCACGTGTGCAGTGAGTCCCGGAGCAGCACGTGTGCAGTGAGTCCCGGAGCAGCACGTGTGCAGTGAGTCCCGGAGCAGCACGTGTGCAGTGAGTCCCGGAGCAGCACGTGTGCAGTGAGTCCCGGAGCAGCACGTGTGCAGTGAGTCCCGGAGCAGCACGTGTGCAGTGAGTCCCGGAGCAGCACGTGTGCAGTGAGTCCCGGAGCAGCACGTGTGCAGTGAGTCCCGGAGCAGCACGTGTGCAGTGAGTCCCGGAGCAGCACGTGTGCAGTGAGTCCCGGAGCAGCACGTGTGCAGTGAGTCCCGGAGCAGCACGTGTGCAGTGAGTCCCGGAGCAGCACGTGTGCAGTGAGTCCCGGAGCAGCACGTGTGCAGTGAGTCCCGGAGCAGCACGTGTGCAGTGAGTCCCGGAGCAGCACGTGTGCAGTGAGTCCCGGAGCAGCACGTGTGCAGTGAGTCCCGGAGCAGCACGTGTGCAGTGAGTCCCGGAGCAGCACGTGTGCAGTGAGTCCCGGAGCAGCACGTGTGCAGTGAGTCCCGGAGCAGCACGTGTGCAGTGAGTCCCGGAGCAGCACGTGTGCAGTGAGTCCCGGAGCAGCACGTGTGCAGTGAGTCCCGGAGCAGCACGCTGCTCCAGGACGCACTGCCCACACTGCTCCGGAACGCACTGCGCACACTGCTCCGGGGCACACTTCTCACACTGCCCCGGGACGCATGGGCCACACTGCTCCGGGACGCACTGCACACACTGCGCCGGGAGGCACTGCCCACGTGCTGCTCCAAGACACACTGCCCACACTGCTCTGGGACGCACTGCCCGCACTGCTCCAGGACGCTCTGCCCACGTGCTGCTCCATGACGCACTGCCCACACTGCTCCGGGACGCACTGCGCACACTGCTCTGGGACGCACTGCCCGCACTGCTCCAGGACGCACTGCCCACGTGCTGCTCCGGGACGCTCTGCCCACGTGCTGCTCCAGGACGCTCTGCCCACGTGCTGCTCCAGGATGCACTGCCCACGTGCTGCTCCGGGACGCACTGCCCACGTGCTGCTCCAGGACGCACTGCCCACACTGCCCCAGGACGCACTGCCCACGTGCTGTCCGAGATACACTGCTCACACTGCTCTGGGACGCACTGCCCGCACTGCTCCGGGACGCTCTGCCCACGTGCTGCTCCAGGACGCACTGCCCACACTACCCGGGACGCACTGCCACATGCTGCTCCGGGACGCACTGCCCATTTGCTGCTCCAAGACATACTGCCCACACTGCCCCGGGACACACTGCCCACACTGCCCCGGGACGCACTGCACACACTGCTCCAGAACGCACTGCCCATTTGCTGCTCCGAGACACACTGCTCACACTGTTCCGGGACGCTCTGCCCGCACTGCTCTGGGACGCTCTGCCAGCACTGCTCTGGGACGCAATGCCCACACTGCTCTGGGACGCACTGCCCACGTGCTGCTCCAGGACGCACTGCCCACACTGCTCCGGGACGCACTGCCCACGTGCTGCTCCAGGACGCACTGCCCACGTGCTGCTCCGGGACGCACTGCCCACACTACCCCGGGACATACTGCCCACACTGCTCCGGGACGCACTGCCCACACTGCTCCGGGACGCACTGCCCCCATGCTGCTCCGGGACGCACCTCTGACAATGCCCCGGGACGCACTGCCCACACTACTCCGGGACGCACTGCCCACATGCTGCTCCGGGACGCACTGCCCACACTGCTCCGGGGCACACTTCTCACAGCGCCCCGGGACGCATTGCCCACACTGCTCCAGGACGTAAAGCCCACGTGCTGCTCCAGGACACACTGCCCACACTGCTCCGAAACGCACTTCCCATGTGCTGCGCCGGGATGCACTTCCCACACTGCTCCGGGACACACGGGCCACACTGCTCCAGGACGCACTGCCCACACTGCTCTGAGACACACTTCCCATGTGCTGCGCTGGGACGCACTGCCCACACTGCTCAGGGACACACGGGTCATACTGCTCCGGGACGCACCGCCCACACTGCTCAGGGACGCACTGCCCACACTGCTCAGGGACACACTGCCCAGGTGTTTCTCCGGGACACACTGCCCACACTGCACTGAGATACACTGCCGGGTTCTGCTCCAGGACACACTGCCCAGGTGCTTCTCTGGGACGCACTGCCCACACTGCTCACAGTGTGAGCGGTGCGTCCTGGAGCAGTGTGGGCATTGCGTCCCGGAGCAGCACGTGGGCGGTGCGTCCCGGAGCAGCACGTGGGCAGTGCGTCTCGGGGCAGTGTGGGCAGTGCGTCCCGGAGCAACACGGAGTCCCCGAGCAGCACGTGGGCAGTGAGTCCCCGAGCAGCACGTGGGCAGTGAGTCCCCGAGCAGCACGTGGGCAGTGAATCCCCGAGCAGCGCATGGGCAGTGAGTCCCCGAGCAGCACGTGGGCAGTGTCCCGGAGCAGCACGTGGGCAGTGTCCCGGAGCAGCACGTGGGCAGTGTGTCCCGGAGCAGCACGTGGGCAGTGTGTCCAGGGGCAGCACGTGGGCAGTGTGTCCCGGAGCAGCACGTGGGCAGTGTGTCCGGGAGCAGCACGTGGGCAGTGTGTCCGGGAGCAGCACGTGGGAAATGAGTCCCAGATCATCGTGTGGGCAATGTGTCCCAGAGCAGCACGTGGGCAGTGAGTCCCCGAGCAGCACGTGGGCAGTGAATCCCCGAGCAGCACGTGGGCAGTGAGTCCCAGAGCAGCGCGTGGGCAGTGTGTCCCGGAGCAGCACGTGGGCAGTGTGTCCGGGAGCAGCGCATGGGCAGTGTGTCCCGGAGCAGCGCGTGGGCAGTGAGTCCCTGAGCTGCACGTGGGCAGTGTCCCGGAGCAGCACGTGGGCAGTGTCCCGGAGCAGCACGTGGGCAGTGTGTCCCGGAGCAGCATGTGGGCAGTGTGTCCAGGAGCAGCACGTGGGCAGTGTGTCCCGGAGCAGCATGTGGGCAGTGTGTCCAGGAGCAGCACGTGGGCAGTGTCCCGGAGCAGCACGTGGGCAGTGTGTCCCGGAGCAGCACGTGGGCAGTGTGTCCTGGAGCAGCACGTGGGCAGTGTGTCCCGGAGCAGCACGTGGGCAGTGGGTCCCAGAGTAGCACCTGGGCAGTGTGTCCCGGAGCAGCACGTGGGCAGTGAGTCCCGAAGTAGCACGTGGGCAGTGTGTCCAGAAGTAGCACGTGGGCAGTGAGGTCTGGAGCAGCACATGGGCAGTGTGTCCCGGAGTAGCACGTGGGTATTGTGTCTCGGAGAAGCACATGGGTATTGTGTCCCGGAATAGCACGTGGGCAGTGAGTCCGGAGGTAGCACGTGAACAAAGTGTCCCAGAGCAGCACGCGGGCAGTGAGTCCCAGAGCAGCACGTGGGCAGTGTGTCCCGGAGCAGCACGTGGGCAGTGTGTCCCCGAGTAGCACGTGGGTAGTGTGTCCCCGAGCAGCACGTGGGCAGTGTGTCCCGGAGTAGCAACTGTGCAGTGTGTCCCGGAACAGCACGTTGGCAGTGAGTCCCGGAGTAGCACGTGGGCAGTTTGTCCCAGAGCAGTGTGCGGTCAGTGAGTCCCAGAGCAGCATGTGGGTATTGTGTCCAGGAGAAGCATGTGGGCAGTAAGTCCAGGAGCAGCACGTGGGCAGTGAGTCCCGTAGTTGTACGTGGCCACGTGAGTCCCGGAGCAGCACGTGGGCAGTGTGTCCCCGAGTAGCACGTGGGTAGTGTGTCCCCGAGCAGCACGTGGGCAGTGTGTCCCGGAGTAGCAACTGTGCAGTGTGTCCCGGAACAGCACGTTGGCAGTGAGTCCCGGAGTAGCACGTGGGCAGTTAGTCCCGTAGTCGTGCATGGGCAGTGTGTCACGGAGCAGCACGTGGGCAGTGAGTCCCGTAGTCGTGCGTGGGCAGTGTTTCCTGGAGCAGCACGTGGGCAGTGTGTCACGGAGCAGCATGTGGGCAGTGTGTCCCGGAGCAGCACGTGGGCAGTGGGTCCCAGAGTAGCACGTGGGCAGTGAGGTCTGGAGCAGCACGTGGGCAGTGTGTCCCGGAGTAGCACGTGGGTATTGTGTCCCGGAATAGCACGTGGGCAGTGAGGTCTGGAGCAGCACGTGGGCAGTGTGTCCCGGAGAAGCACATGGGTATTGT
>NW_025213966.1:23037-25094 GCF_004010195.1 Chiloscyllium plagiosum | reverse complement strand
TATTGTGTCCCGGAGAAGCATGTGGGCAGTAAGTTCAGGAGCACCATGTGGGCAGTGAGTCCTGTAGTTGTGCGTGGGCAGTGTGTCCCAGAGCAGTGTACGGTCAGTGAGTCCCAGAGCAGCACGTGGGTATTGTGTCCCGGGGAAGCATGTGGGCAGTAAGTCTGAGGAGTGGCACGTGGGCAGTGTGTCCCGGAGTAGCACGTGGGCAGTGAGTCCCGGAGTAGCACGTGGGCAGTTTGTCCCAGAGCAGTGTGCGGTCAGTGAGTCCCAGAGCAGCACGTGGGTATTGTGTCCCGGGGAAGCATGTGGGCAGTAAGTCTGAGGAGTGGCACGTGGGCAGTGTGTCCCGGAGTAGCACGTGGGCAGTGAGTCCCGGAGTAGCACGTGGGCAGTTTGTCCCAGAGCAGTGTGCGGTCAGTGAGTCCCAGAGCAGCACGTGGGTATTGTGTCCCGGGGAAGCATGTGGGCAGTAAGTCTGAGGAGTGGCACGTGGGCAGTGTGTCCCGGAGTAGCACGTGGGCAGTGAGTCCCGGAGTAGCACGTGGGCAGTTTGTCCCAGAGCAGTGTGCGGTCAGTGAGTCCCAGAGCAGCACGTGGGTATTGTGTCCCGGGGAAGCATGTGGGCAGTAAGTCTGAGGAGTGGCACGTGGGCAGTGTGTCCCGGAGTAGCACGTGGGTATTGTGTCTCGGAGAAGCACATGGGTATTGTGTCCCGGAATAGCACGTGGGCAGTGAGTCCGGAGGTAGCACGTGAACAAAGTGTCCCAGTGCAGCACGCGGGCAGTGTGTCCCAGAGCAGCACGCGGGCAGTGTGTCCCGGAGTAGCACATGGGTAGTGTGTCCCGGAGTAGCACATGGGTAGTGTGTCCCGGAGTAGCACGTGGGCAGTGAGTCCCGGAGTAGCACGTGGGCAGTTTGTCCCAGAGCAGTGTGCGGTCAGTGAGTCCCAGAGCAGCACGTGGGTATTGTGTCCCGGGGAAGCATGTGGGCAGTAAGTCTGAGGAGTGGCACGTGGGCAGTGTGTCCCGGAGTAGCACGTGGGTATTGTGTCTCGGAGAAGCACATGGGTATTGTGTCCCGGAATAGCACGTGGGCAGTGAGTCCGGAGGTAGCACGTGAACAAAGTGTCCCAGTGCAGCACGCGGGCAGTGTGTCCCAGAGCAGCACGCGGGTAGTGTGTCCCGGAGTAGCACATGGGTAGTGTGTCCCGGAGTAGCACGTGGGCAGTGAGTCCCGGAGTAGCACGTGGGCAGTTTGTCCCAGAGCAGTGTGCGGTCAGTGAGTCCCAGAGCAGCACGTGGGTATTGTGTCCTGGAGAAGCATGTGGGCAGTAAGTTCAGGAGCACCATGTGGGCAGTGAGTCCTGTAGCTGTGCGTGGGCAGTGTGTCCCAGAGCAGCGTGCGGTCAGTGAGTCCCAGAGCAGCATGTGGGTATTGTGTCCCGGAGCAGTGTACGGTCAGTGAGTCCCAGAGCAGCACGTGGGTATTGTGTCCCGGGGAAGCATGTGGGCAGTAAGTCTGAGGAGTGGCACGTGAATCCCAGAGAAGTGTGTGGGCAGTGTGTTCCGGAGAAGCACGTGGGCAGTGAGTCCATGAGTAGCATATGGACAGTGAGTCCCAGAGCAGCACGTGGGCAGTGAGACCCGTAGTTGTGCGTGTGGAGTGTGTCCCGGAATAGCGCGTGGGCAGTGAGTCCGGGAGTAGAGCGTGGGCAGTGAGTCCCAGAGCAGCATGCAGTCAGTGAGTCCCGGAGAAGCACCTGGGCAGTGCGTCCCTGAGCAGTGTGGGCAGTGCGTCCCGGAGCAGTGTGGCCCGTGTGTCCCGGAGCAGTGTGGCCCGTGTGTCCCGGCGCAGCACATGGGAAGTGTGTCTCGGAGCAGTGTGGATAGTGCGTCCCGGAGCAGCGTGTCCTGGAGCAGTGTGGGCAGTGTGTCCCGGAGCAGCACGTGGGCAGTGCCCCCAGAGCAGTGTGTGCAGTGCGTCCCGGAGAAGCACCTGGGCAGTGTGTCCCGGAGCAGCACTGGGCAGTGTGTCCCGGAGCAGTGTGGGCAGTG
>NW_025213966.1:18885-22143 GCF_004010195.1 Chiloscyllium plagiosum | reverse complement strand
AGAGCAGCACGTGGGTATTGTGTCCCGGAGAAGCATGTGGGCAGTAAGTCCAGGAGCACCATGTGGGCAGTGAGTCCTATAGTTGTGCGTGGGCAGTGAGTCCCACAGCAGCACATGGGCAGTGTGTCCCAGAGGAGCGTGCGGTCAGTGAGTCCCGGACCAGCATGTGGGCAGTGTGTCCTGGAGCAGAACCTGGGCAGTGAGTTCCGTAGTTGTGCGTGGGCAGTGTGTCCTGGAGCAGCAGGTTGGCAGTTTGTCCCAGAGCAGCACGTGGGCAGTGAGCCCCAAAGCAGCGTGCGGTCAGTGAGTCCCAGAGCAGTGTGCGATCAGTGAGTCCTAGAGCAGCACGTGGGTATTGTGTCCCGGAGAAGCATGTGGGCAGTAAGTCCAGGAGCACCATGTGGGCAGTTTGTCCCAGAGCAGCACGTGGGCAGTGAGCCCCAGAGCAGCGTGCGGTCAGTGAGTCCCAGAGCAGTGTGCAGTCAGTGAGTCCCAGAGCAGCACGTGGGCAGTGAGCCCCAGAGGAGCGTGCGGTCAGTGAGTCCCAGAGCAGCGTGCGGTCAGTGAGTCCCAGAGAAGCACGTGAGCAGTGAGACCCTGAACAGCACGTGGGCAGTGAGCCCCAGAGGAGCGTGCGGTCAGTGAGTCCCAGAGCAGCACGTGGATATTGTGTCCCGGAGAAGCATGTGGGCAGTAAGTTCAGGAGCACCATGTGGGCAGTGAGTCCTGTAGTTGTGCGTGGGCAGTGTGTCCCAGAGCAGCGTGCGGTCAGTGAGTCCCAGAGCAGCATGTGGGTATTGTGTCCCAGAGCAGTGTACGGTCAGTGAGTCCCAGAGCAGCACGTGGGCATTGTGTCCCGGGGAAGCATGTGGGCAGTAAGTCTGAGGAGTGGCACGTGGGCAGTGTGTCCCGGAGTAGCACGTGGGCAGTGAATCCCAGAGAAGTGTGTGGGCAGTGTGTTCCGGAGAAGCACGTGGGCAGTGAGTCCCAGAGTAGCGCGTGGGCAGTGAGTCCCAGAGCAGCACGCAGTCAGTGAGTCCCAGAGCAGCACGTGGGCAGTGAGTCCCGGAGCAGCACATGGGCAGTGTGTCTCGGAGTAGCAACTGGGCAGTGTGTCCCCAAGCAGCACGTGGTCAGTGTGCGCCGGAGCAGCACATGTGCAGTGAGTCCCAGAGCAGCATGTGGGCACTGTGTCCCGGAGCCGAACGTGGGCGCTGAGTCCCGTAGTTGTGCGTGGGCAGTGTGTCCCGGAGTAGCACGTGGGCAGTGTGACCCGGAGTAGCACGCAGTCAGTGACTCCTGGAGCAGCGCTGGGGCAGTGAGTGCCAGAGTAGCACGTGGGCAGTGTGTCCCCGAGCAGCACATGGGCAGTGAGTCCCGGAGTATCAGGCAGTAAGTGAATCCCAGAGCAGCGCGTGGTCAGTGAGTGCCAGAGTAGCACGTGGACAGTGTATCCCGGAGTAGCACGTGGTCAGTATGTCCCGGAGCTGCACGTGGACAGTGAGTCCCGGAGCAGCACGTGGGCAGTGTATCCCGGAGTAGCACGTGGTCAGTATGTCCCGGAGCCGCACGTGGACAGTGAGTCCCGGAGCAGCACGTGGGCAGTGTATCCCGGAGTAGCACGTGGTCAGTATGTCCCGGAGCCGCACGTGGACAGTGAGTCCCGGAGCAGCACGTGGGCAGTGTATCCCGGAGTAGCACGTGGTCAGTATGTCCCGGAGCCGCACGTGGGCAGTGTATCCCGGAGCCGCACGTGGGCAGTGAGTCCCGGAGCCGCACGTGGGCAGTGAGTCCCGGAGCCGCACGTGGGCAGTGAGTCCCAGAGCAGCACGCAGTCAGTGAATCGCAGAGCAGCGCGCGGTCAGTGAGTGCCAGAGTAGCACGTGGGCAGTGTGTCTCGGAGCAGCACGTGGGCAGTGTGTCCCGGAGCCGCACGTGGGCAGTGTGTCCCGGAGTAGCACGCAGTCAGTGAATCCCAGAGTAGCACGTGGGCATGAGTCCCGGAGCAGCACGTGGTCAGTGAGTCCCGGAGCAGCGCGTGGTCAGTGAGTCCTGGAGCAGCACGTGGGCAGTGAGTCCCAGAGCAGCATGTGGGCTGAGAGACCCGGAGCAGCACGTGGGCAGTGTGTCATGGAGCAGCATGTGGGCAGTGAGTCCCGGAGCAGCATGTGGGCAGTGAGTCCCAGAGTAGTGCGTGGGCAGTGAGTCCCGGAGCAGCACGTGGGCAGTGAGTCCCGGAGCAGCACGTGGGCAGTGTGTCCCCGAGCAGCACGTGGTCAGTGAGTCCCAGAGCAGCTCGTGGGGTGTGAGCCCCAGAGCAGCGTGCGGTCGGTGAATCCCAGAGCAGCACGTGGGCAGAGTGTCCCGGAGAAGCACGTGGACAGTGAGTCCGCGAGTAGCGTGTGGACAGTGAGTCCCTGATCAGCACGCAGTCAGTGAGTCCAGAGCAGCACGCGGGCAGTGTGTCCTAGAGTAGCGCTTGGCGAGTGAGTCCCGGAGTAGTGCGTGGGTAGTGAGTTCCGTTGCAGCACGCAGTCAGTGAGTCCCAGAGTAGCACGTGGGCAGTGAGTCCTGGAGTAGCACATGGGTAGTGTGTCCCGGAGCAGCACGTGGGCAGTCTGTCCCGGAGCAGCACGTGGGCAGTGTGTCCCGGAGTAGCACGTGGGCAGTGAATCCAAGAGCAGCACATGGGCAGAGAGTCCCGGAGCAGCACGTGTGCAGTGAGTCCCGTATTCGTGCGTGGGCAGTGTGTCCCAGAGCAGCACCTGGGCAGTGTGTCTCGGAGTAGCATCTGGGCAGTGTGTCCCAGAGTAGCACCTGGGCAGTGTGTCCCGGAGTAGCACCTGGGCAGTGTGTCCCAGAGTAGCACCTGGGCAGTGTGTCCCAGAGTAGCACCTGGGCAGTGTGTCCCGGAGTAGCGCGTGGGCAGTGAGTCCCGGAGCAGCGCGTGGTCAGTGAGCCCCAGAGCAGCACGTGGGCAGTGAGTCCTGTAGCTGTGCGTGGGCAGTGTGTCCCAGACCAGCGTGCAGTCAGTGAGTCCCAGAGCAGCATGTGGGTATTGTGTCCCGGAGCAGTGTACGGTCAGTGAGTCCCAGAGCAGCATGTGGGTATTGTGTCCCGGAGCAGTGTACGGTCAGTGAGTCCCAGAGCAGCATGTGGGTATTGTGTCCCGGAGCAGTGTACGGTCAGTGAGTCCCAGAGCAGCATGTGGGTATTGTGTCCCGGAGCAGTGTACGGTCAGTGAGTCCCAGAGCAGCA
>NW_025213966.1:8803-17189 GCF_004010195.1 Chiloscyllium plagiosum | reverse complement strand
CCCGAGCAGCACGTGGGCAGTGTGTCCCCGAGCAGCACGTGGGCAGTGTGTCCCCGAGCAGCACGTGGGTATTGTGTCCCGGAGCAGCACGTGGGCAGAGAGTCCCGTAGTCGTGCGTGGGCAGTGAGTCCCAGAGCAGCGCGTGGACAGTGAGTCCCAGAGTAGCGCTTGGCAGTGAGTCCCATAGCAGCACGCAGTCAGTGAGTCCCAGAGTAGCAAGTGGGCAGTAAGTCCTGGAGCAGCATGTGGGCAGTGAGTCCCGGAGCAGCATGTGGGCAGTGAGTCCCGTAGTCGCGTGTGGGCAGTGTGTCCTGGAGTTGCTTGTGGGCAGTGAGTCCCGTAGTCGCGTGTGGGCAGTGTGTCCTGGAGTTGCTTGTGGGCAGTGAGTCCCCGGAGCAGCACGTGGGCAGTGTGTCCCCGAGCAGCACGTGGTCAGTGAGTCCCAGAGCAGCTCGTGGGCTGTGAGCCCCAGAGCAGCACGTGGTCGGTGAGTCCCAGAGCAGCACGTGGGCAGTGTGTCCCGTAGTCGTGCGTGGGCAGTGTGTCCCTGAGCAGCACGTGGGCAGTGTGTCCCTGAGCAGCACGTGGGCAGTGAGTCCAGGAGCAGCACGTGGGCAGTGTGTCCCAGAGCCGCACGTGGGCAGTGTGTCCCGGAGTAGCACGTGGTCAGTGTGTCCCAGAGCAGCACGCAGTCCGTGAATCCCAGAGTAGCACGTGGGAAGTGAGTCCCAGAGCAGCACGTGGGCAGTGAGTCCCAGAGCAACACGTGGGCAGTGTGTCCCGGAGTAGCACGGAGGCATTTTGTCCCAGAGCAGCACGTGGACAGTGTGTCCCGGAGCAGCAGGTAGGCAGTGAGTCCCAGAGTAGCACGTGGGCAGTGAGTCCCGGAGCAGCACGTGGGCAGTGAGTCCCGGAGCAGCACGTGGGCAGTGTGTCCCCGAGCAGCACGTGGTCAGTGAGTCCCAGAGCAGCTCGTGGGCTGTGAGCCCCAGAGCAGCACGTGGTCGGTGAGTCCCAGAGCAGCACGTGGGCAGAGTGTCCCGGAGAAGCACGTGGGCAGTGAGTCCGCGAGTAGCGTGTGGACAGTGAGTCCCAGATTAACACGCAGTCAGTGAGTCCAGAGCAGCACGCGGGCAGTGTGTCCTAGAGTAGCGCTTGGCGAGTGAGTCCCGGAGTAACGCGTGGGCAGTGAGTCTCGTAGCAGCACGCAGTCAGTGAGTCCCGTAGCAGCACGCAGTCAGTGAGTCCTGGAGTAGCACGCGGGCAGTGAGTCCTGGAGTAGCATGTGGGTAGTGTGTCCCGGAGCAGCACGTGGGCAGTCTGTCCTGGAGCAGCATGTGGGCAGTGTGTCCCGGAGTAGCACGTGGGCAGTGAATCCAAGAGCAGCACGTGGGCAGTGAGTCCCAGAGTAGCAAGTGGGCAGTGAGTACTGGAGCAGCATGTGGGCAGTGAGTCCCGGAGCAGCATGTGGGCAGTGAGTCCCGTAGTCGTGTCTGGGCAGTGTGTCCCGGAGTAGCGCGTGGACAGTTGTCCCAGAGCAGCATGTGGGCAATGTGTCCCAGAGTAGCACGTGGGCAGTGAATCCCAGAGCAGCACGTGGGCAGTGTGTCCCGGAGCAGCACGTGGGCAGTGAGTAACGGAGCAGCACATGGGCAGTGAGTCCCAGAGCAGTACGTGGGCAGTGTGTCCCAGAGTAGCAAGTGGGCAGTGAATCCCAGAGCAGCACGTGGGCAGCGTGTCCCGGAGAAGCACGTGGGTATTGTGTCCCGGAGTAGCACGTGGGCAGTAAGTCCTGGAGCAGCATGTGGGCAGTGAGTCCTGGAGCAGCATGTGGGCAGTGAGTCCTGGAGCAGCGCGTGGGCAGTGTGTCCCAGCGCAGCGCGTGGGCAGTGTGTCCCAGAGCAGCGCGTGGGCAGTGTGTCCCAGAGCAGCGCGTGGGCAGTGTGTCCCGGAGCCGCACGTGGGCAGTGTGTCCCGGAGTAGCACGTGGTCAGTCTGTCCCAGACCAGCACGCAGTCAGTGAATCCCAGAGCAGCGCGCGGTCAGTGAGTGCCAGAGTAGCATGTGGGCAGTGTGTCCCAGAGTAACAAGTGGGCAGTGAATCCCAGAGCAGCACGTGGGCAGTGTGTCCCTGAGCAGCACGGGGGCAGTGAATCCCAGAGCAGCACGTGGGCAGTGTGTCCCTGAGCAGCACGTGGACAGTGAGTCCCGGAGCAGCACGTGGGCAGTGTGTCCCGGAGCCGCACGTGGGCAGTGTGTCCCTGAGCAGCACGTGGACAGTGAGTCCCGGAGCAGCACGTGGGCAGTGTGTCCCGGAGCCGCACGTGGGCAGTGTGTCCCGGAGCAGCACGTGGTCAGTCTGTTCCAGAGCAGCACGCAGTCAGTGAATCCCAGAGCAGCGCGCGGTCAGTGAGTGCCAGAGCAGCGTGCAGTCAGTGAGATCTAGAGCAGCGTGCGGTCAGTGAGATCTAGAGCAGCGTGCGGTCAGTGAGTCCCGGAGCTGCACGTGGGCAGTGTGTCCCGGAGCAGCAGGTAGGCAGTGAGTCCCAGAGTAGCACGTGGGCAGTGAGTCCCGGAGCAGCACATGGACAGTGAGTCCCGGAGCAGCACGTGGGCAGTGTGTCCCCGAGCAGCACGTGGTCAGTGAGTCCCAGAGCAGCTCGTGGGCTGTGAGCCCCAGAGCAGCACGTGGTCAGTGAGTCCCAGAGCAGCACGTGGGTAGTGTGTCCCGGAGCAGTACGTGGGCAGTGAGTCCCGGAGTAGCGCGTGGGCAGTGTGTCCCCGAGCAGCACGTGGTCAGTGAGACCCAGAGCAGCTCGTGGGCTGTGAGCCCCAGAGCAGCACGTGGTCAGTGAATCCCAGAGCAGCACGTGGGCAGAGTGTCCCGGAGAAGCACGTGGGCAGTGAGTCCGCGAATAGCGTGTGGACAGTGAGTCCCTGATCAGCACGCAGTCAGTGAGTCCAGAGCAGCACGAGGGCAGTGTGTCCTAGAGTAGCGCTTGGCGAGTGAGTCCCGGAGTAGCGCGTGGGCAGTGAGTCCCGTAGCAGCACGCAGTCAGTGTGTCCCGGAGTAGCGTGTGGGCAGTGAGTCTGGGAGTAGCGCGTGGGCAGTTGTCCCAGAGCAGTGTGTGGTCAGTGAGCCCAGAGCACGTGGGCAGTGTGTCCCCGAGCAGCACGTGGGCAGTGTGTCCCCAAGCAGCACGTGGGCAGTGTGTCCCCGAGCAGCACGTGGGCAGTGAGTCTCAGAGCAGCACGTGGGCAGTGCATCCCGGAGCAGGACTTGGGCAGTGAGTCCCGTAGTTGTGCGTGGGCAGTGAGTCCTGGAGTAGCACGTGGGCAGTGTGTCCCGGAGCAGCACGTGGGCAGTGTGTCCCGGAGCAGCACGTGGGTATTGTGTCCCGGCGCAGCACGTGGGCAGAGAGCCCAGAGGAGCACGTGGGCAGTGAGTCCCGTAGTCGTGCGAGGGCAGTGAGTCCCAGAGCAGCGCGTGGGCAGTAAGTCCTGCAGCAGCATGTGGGCAGTGAATCCCGGAGCAGCATGTGGGCAGTGAGTCCCGTAGTCACGTGTGGGCAGTCGGTCCCAGAGCAGCACGTGGGCAGTGAGTCCCAGAGCAGCACGTGGGCAGTGAGCCCCAGAGCAGCGTGTGTTCAGTGAGTCCCAGAGCAGCACGTGGGCAGTGTGTCCCGTTGTCGTGCGTGGGCAGTGTGTCCCTGAGCAACACGTGGGCAGTGAGTCCCGGAGAAGCACGTGGGCAATGTGTCCCGGAGCAGCACGTGGGCAGTGAGTTCCGGAGCAGCACATGGGCAGTGTGTCCCAGAGTAGCACGTGGGCAGTGTGTCCCAGAGAAGCACGTGGGCAGTGTGTCCCGGAGTAGCGCGTGGGCAATGAGTGCCAGATCAGCATCTGGGCAGTGTGTCCCGGAGAAGCACGTGGGCAGTGAGTCCTGGAGCAGCACATGGGCAGTAAGTGCTGGAGCAGCGCGAGGTCAGTGAGTCCTGGAGCAGCGCGCGGTCAGTGATTCCGGAGCAGCAGGTGGGCAGTGTCTCCCCGAGCAGCAGGTGGGCAGTGAGTCCCAGAGCAGCAGGTGGGCAGTGAGTCCCAGAGCAGCACGTGGGCAGTGAGTCCTAGAGCAGCACGTGGGCAGTGTGTCCTGGAGCAGCATGTGGGCAGTGAGTCCCGTAATCATGTGTGGGCATTGTATCCCGGAGTAGCTTGTGGGCAGTGAGTCCGGGAGTAGCGCGTGGACAGTTGTCCCAGAGCGGCACGTGGGCAGTGAGCCCCAGAGCAGCGTGTGGTCAGTGAGTCCAAGAGCAACACGTGGGCAGTGAATCCCTGAGCAGCACGTTGGCAGTGAATCCCTGAGCAGCACGTGGGCAGTGTGTCCCGGAGAAGTACGTGGGCAGTGAGTCCTGGAGAAGCACGTGGGCAATGTGTCCCGGAGCAGCACATGGGCAGTGAGTACCGGAGCAGCACATGGGCAGTGAGTCCCAGAGCAGCACGTGGGCAGTGAGTCCGGGAGAAGCGCGTGGGTATTGTGTCCCGGAGTAGCACGTGGGCAGCAAGTCCAGGAGCAGCATGTGGGCATTGAGCAGCACATGGGCAGTGTGTCCCCGAGCAGCGCGTGGGCAGTGTGTCCCAGAGAAGCACGTGGGCAGTGTGTCCCGGAGCAGCCCATGGGCAATGAGTCCGGGAATAGCGCGTGGGCAGTGAGTCCCAGAGCAGCACGTGGGCAGTGTATCCCGGAGAAGCACGTGGGTATTGTGTCCCGGAGTCGCACGTGGTCAGTAAGTCCAGGAGCAGCATGTGAGCAGTGAGTCCTGGAGCAGCACATGGGCAGTGTGTCCCCGAGCAGCATGTGGGCACTGTGTCCCAGAGCAGCACGTGGGCAGTGAGTCCCGGAGCAGCGCGTGGGCAGTGTGTCCCGGAGCAGCACGTGGGCAGTGAGTCCCAGAGCAGCGCGTGGGCAGTGTGTCCCGGAGTAGGACGTGGGCAGTGTGTCCTGGAGCAGCACGTGGGCAGTGTGTCCTGGAGCAGCACGTGGGCAGTGAGTCCTGGAGCAGCGCGTGGGCAGTGATTCTGGAGCAGCAGGTGGGCAGTAAGTGCTGGAGCAGCGCGAGGTCAGTGAGTCCTGGAGCAGTGCGCGGTCAGTGATTCCCGGAGCAGCAGGTGGGCAGTGTCTCCCCGAGCAGCACGTGGGCAGTGAGTCCCAGAGCAGCACGTGGGCAGTGAGTCCTGGAGCAGCATGTGGGCAGTGTGTCCCAGAGAAGCACGTGGGTATTGTGTCCCGGAGTAGCACGTGGGCAGTAAGTCCAGGAGCAGCATGTGGGCATTGAGTCCTGGAGCACCACATGGGCAGTGTGTCCCCGAGCAGCATGTGGGCAGTGAGTCCCGGAGCAGCACGTGGGCAGTGAGTCCCGGAGCAGCGCGTGGGCAGTGTGTCCCGGAGCAGCGCGTGGACAGTGTGTCCCGGAGAAGCGCGTGGGCAGTGTGTCCCGGAGCAGCGCGTGGGCAGTGAGTCCTGGAGCAGCGCGTGGGCAGTGTGTCCCGGAGCAGCATGTGGGCAGTGCGTCCCAGAGCAGCATGTGGGCAGTGCGTCCCAGAGCAGCGCGTGGGCAGTGTGTCCCGGAGCAGCACGTGGGCAGTGTGGCCCGGAGCAGCACGTGGGCAGTGAGTCCCAGAGCAGCACGTGGGCAGTGTGTCCCGGAGCAGCACGTGGGCAGTGTGTCCCCGAGCAGCACGTGGGCAGTGTGTCCCGGAGCAGGACATGGGCAGTGTTTCCCGGAGCAGCGCGTGGGCAGTATGTCCCGGAGAAGTACGTGGGCAGTGTGTCCCGGAGTAGCGCGTGGACCGTGTGTCCCAGATCAGCACGCAGGCAGTGAGTTCCAGAGCAGCATGCGGGCAGTAAGTCCCGGAGCAGCGGGTATGCTGTGTGTCCCGGAGTAGCATGCAGTCAGTGAGTCCCAGAGCAGCATGTGGGCAGTACGTGGGCAGTGCGTCCCGTAGTCGTGTGTGGGCAGTGAGTCCGGGAGTAGCGCGTGGACAGTTGTCCCAGAGCAGCACGTGGGCAGTGTGTCCCAGAGTAGCACGTGGGCTGTGAATCCCAGAGCAGCACGTGGGCAGTGAGTCCCAGAGAAGCACGTGAGCAGTGTGTCCCGGAGCAGCACGTGGGCAGTGAGTCCCGGAGCAGCAGGTGGGCACTGAGTCCCGAAGCAGCACATGGGCAGTGAGTCCCAGAGCAGCACGTGGGCAGTGTATCCCGGAGAAGCACGTGGGTATTGTGTCCCGGAGTAGCACGTGGTCAGTAAGTCCAGGAGCAGCATGTGGGCAGTGTGTCTCAGAGCAGCGCGAGGTCAGTGATTCCTGGAGCAGCACATGGGCAGTAAGTGCTGGAGCAGCGCGAGGTCAGTGAGTCCTGGAGCAGCGCGAGGTCAGTGAGTCCTGGAGCAGCGCGCGGTCAGTGATTCCCGGAGCAGCAGGTAGGCAGTGTCATCCCAAGCAGCACGCAGTCAGTGAATCCCAGAGCAGCGTGCGGTCAGTGAGTTCCAGAGCAGCACGTGGGCAGTGTGTCCCGGAGCAGCACGTGGTCAGTGAGTCCCGAAGCAGCACGTGGGCAGTGTGTCTCAGAGTAGCGCGTAGGCAGTGTGTTCCGGAGCAGCACGTGGGCAGTGTGTCCCAGAGCAGCACGTGGGCAGTGTATCCCGGAGCAGCACGTGGGCAGTGTGTCCTGGAGCAGCGTGTGGGCATTGTGTCCCGGAGCAGCGCGTGGGCAGTGAGTACCAGAGCAGCATGTGGGCAGGGTGTCCCGGAGCAGCACGCAGTCAGCAAGTCCCGGAGCAGCGCGTGGTCAGTGTGTCCCGGAGCAGCACGTGGGCAGTGTGTCCTGGAGCAGCGGGTGGGCAGTGTGTCCCGGAGCAGTGCGTGGGCTGTGTGTCCCCGATCAGCACATTGTCAGTGAGTCCCGGAGCAGCACGTGGGCAGTGAGTCCCGGAGTAGCACATGGGCAGTGTGTCCCGGAGCAGCACTTGGGCAGTGTGTCCCAGAGCAGCACGTGGGCAATGAGTTCCAGAGCAGCATGCGGGCAGTGAGTCCCGGAGCAGCGCTTGGGCAGTGTGTCCTGGAGCAGCACATGGGCAGTTTGTCTCAGAGTAGCACGTGGGCAGTGAATCCCGGAGCAGCACGTGGGCAGTTTGTCCCGAAGCAGCACCTGAGCAATGTGTCCCCTAGTAGCGCGTGGGCAGTGTGTCCCAGAGTAGCACGTGGGCAGTGAATCCCAGAGCAGCACGTGGGCAGTGTGTCCCAGAGTAGTGCGTGGGCAGTGTGTCCCAGAACAGCGCGTGGGCAGTGAGTCTGGGAATAGCGTGTGGATACTGTGACCCAGAGCAGCACGCAGTCAGTGAGTCCCAGAGCAGCACGTGGGCAGTGTGTCCCGGAGTAGCACGTGGACAGTGAATCCCAGAGCAGCACGTGGGCAGTCAGTGCCAGAGCAGCACGTGGGCAGTATGTCCCGGAGCAGCACGCAGTCAGTGAGTCCCAGAGCAGCACATGGGCAGTGAGTCCCGGAGCAGCACGTGGGCAGTGTGTCCCGGAGTGGCAAGTGGGCAGTGTATCCCAGAGTAGCACGTGGGCAGTGAATCCCAGAGAAGCGTGTGGGCAGTATGTCCCGGAGCAGCAGTTTGGCAGTTTGTCCCAGAGCAGCACGTGGGCAGTGAGCCCCAGAGCAGCACGTGGGCAGTGAGTCCCGTAGTTGTGCATGGGTTGCGTGCCCCAGAGCTACACGCAGTCAGTGAGTCCTAGAGCAGCACGTGGGCAGTGAGTGCCGGAGCAGCACGCGGGCAGTTTGTCCCGAAGCAGCATGTGAGCAATTTGTCCCGAGTAGCGCGTGGGCAGTGTGTCCTGGAGTAGCATGTGGGCAGTGAATCCCAGAGCAGCACGTGGGCAGTTTGTCCCGAAGCAGCATGTGAGCAATGTGTCCCAGAACAGCACGTGGGCAGTGTGTCCCAGAGCAGCACGTGGGCAGTGTATCCTGGAGCAGCACGTGGGCAGTGTGTCCCGGAGCAGCACGTGGGCAATGAGTCCTGGAGCAGCACGTGGTCAGTGTGTCCTGGAGCAGCGCGTGGGCAGTGTGTCCCGGAGCAGCATGTGGACAGTGTGTCCCAGAGTAGCACGTGGGCAGTGAATCCCAGAGTAGCGCGTGGGCAGTGTGTCCCGGAGTAGCGCGTGGGCAGTGTGTCCCGGAGCAGCACGTGGGCAGTGTGTCCCAGAGTAGCACGTGGACAGTGAATCCCAGAGCAGCACATGGGCAGTGTGTCCTGGAGCAGCACGCAGTCAGTGAGTCCCAGAGCAGCACGTGGGCAGTGAGTCCCAGAGCAGCACGTGGGCAGTGAGT
>NW_025213966.1:1968-4968 GCF_004010195.1 Chiloscyllium plagiosum | reverse complement strand
TGTGTCCCGGAGCAGCGCGTGGGCAGTGTGACCCAGAGCAGCGTGTGGGCATTGTGTCCCGGAGCAGCGCGTGGGCAGTGTGTCCCGGAGCAGCACGTGGGCATTGTGTCCCGGAGCAGCGCGTGGTCAGTGAGTCCCAGAGTAGCACGTGGGCAGTGTGTCCCGGAGCAGCATGTGGGCAATGAGTCCTGGAGCAGCGCGTGGTCAGTGAGTCCCAGACTAGCACATGGGCAGTGAGTCCTAGAGCCGCACGTGGGCAGTGTGTCCCGGACCAGCACGTGGGCAGTGTGTCCAAGAGCTGCGCGTGGGCAATGTGTCCCGGAGCAGCGCGTGGGCAGTGTGTCCCGGAGCAGCACACGGGCAGTGAGTCCCGGACCAGCCCGTGGGCAGTGTGTCCCGCAGTAGCACGTGGGCAGTGTGTCCCAGAGCAGCACGTGGGCAGTGTGTCCCAGAGCAGCGCGTGGGCAGTGTGTCCCGGAGTAGCACGTAGGCAGTGTGTCCCCGAACAGCACGTGGACAGAGTGTCCTGGAGCAGCACGTGGGCAGTGTGTCCCGGAGCAGCGCGAGGGCAGGGAGTCCGGGAGTAGCGCGTGAGCAGTGAGTCCTGCAGCAGCACGTGGGCAGTGTGTCCCGGAGCAGCACGTGGGCAGTGTGTCGCAGAGCAGCACATGGGCAGTGTGTCCCAGAGCAGCACGTGGACAGTGTGTCCCGGAGCAGCCCGTGGGCAGTGTGTCCCGGAGCAGTGTGGGCAGAGTGTCCCAGAGCAGCACATGGGCAGGGTGTCCCGGAGCAGCGCGTGGGCAGTGTGTCCCGGAGCAGCGCGTGGGCAGTGTGACCCGGAGCAGCGCGTGGGCAGTGTGACCCGGAGCAGCGCGTGGGCAGTGTGTCCCGGAGCAGCACGTGGGCATTGTATCCCGGAGCAGCGCGTGGGCAGTGTGTCCCGGAGCAGCACATGGGCATTGTGTCCCGGAGCAGCGCGTGGTCAGTGAGTCCCAGAGTAGGACATGGGCAGTGAGTCCCGGAGCAGCACGTGGGCAATGAGTCCTGGAGCAGCGCGTGGTCAGTGTGTCCCAGAGCAGCACGTGGGCAGTGTATCCCGGAGCAGCGCGTGGGCAGTGTGTCCCGGAGCAGCGTGTGGGCAGTGTGTCCCAGAGCAGCACGTGGACAGTGTGTCCCGGAGCAGCGCGTGGGCAGGGAGTCCGGGAGTAGCGCGTGGGCACTGAGTCCCGGAGCAGCACGTGGGCAGTGTGTCCCGGAGCAGCACGTGGGCAGTGTGTCCCGGAGCCGCACGTGGGCAGTGTGTCCCGGAGCAGCACGTGGGCCGTGTGTTCCAGAGCAGCACGTGGGCAATGTGTCCCAGAGCAGCACGTGGACAGTGTGTCCCGGAGCAGCGCGTGGGCAGTGAGTCCGGGAGTAGCGCGTGGGCAGTGTGTCCCGGAGCAGCACGTGGGCAATGTGTCCCGGAGCCGCACGTGGGCAGTGTGTCCCGGAGCAGCACGTGGGCCGTGTGTTCCGGAGCCGCACGTGGGCAGTGTGTCCCGGAGCCGCACGTGGGCAGTGTGTCCCGGAGCCGCACGTGGGCAGTGTGTCCCGGAGCCGCACGTGGGCAGTGTGTCCCGGAGCCGCACGTGGGCAGTGTGTCCCGGAGCCGCACGTGGGCAGTGTGTCCCGGAGCCGCACGTGGGCAGTGTGTGGGCAGTGAGTCCCAGATCATCGTGTGGGCAATGTGTTCTGGAGCAGCACGTGGGCAGTGAGCCCCGGACCAGCGCGTGGGCAGTGTGACCCGGAGCAGCGCGTGGGCACTGTGTCCCGGAGCAGCACACGGGCAGTGAGTCCCAGATCATCGTGTGGGCAATGTGTTCTGGAGCAGCACGTGGGCAGTGAGCCCCGGACCAGCACGTGGGCAGTGTGTCCCGCAGCAGCACGTGGGCAGTGTGTCCCAGAGCAGCGCGTGGGCAGTGTGTCCCAGAGCAGCACGTGGGCATTGTGGCCTGGAGCAGCACGTGGGCATTGTGGCCTGGAGCAGCACGTGGGCAGTGAGTCCTGAACCTGCACTGGGGCAGTGTGTCCCAGAGCAGCGCATGGGGTGTGTGTCCCAGAGCAGCGCGTGGGCAGTGAGTCCCAGAGCAGCACGTGGGCATTGTGTCCCAGAGCAGCACGCAGTCAGTGAGTCCCAGAGCTGCACGCGGGCAGTGTGTCCCGGAGTAGCACGTAGGCAGTGTGTCCCCGAACAGCACGTGATCAGAGAGTCCTGGAGCAGCACGTGGGCAGTGTGTCCCGGAGCAGCGCGAGGGCAGGGAGTCCGGGAGTAGCGCGTGAGCAGTGAGTCCTGGAGCAGGACGTGGGCAGTGTGTCCCGGAGCAGCGCATGGGCAGAGTCCTGGAGCAGCACGTGGGCGTTGTGGCCTGGAGCAGCGCGTGGGCAGTGTGTCCAAGAGCAGCGCGTGGGCAGTGTGTCCCGGAGCAGAGCGTGGGCAGTGTGCCCCGGAGCAGCACGTGGGCAGTGGGTCCCACAGCAGCAAATGGGCAGTGAGTCCCGCAGCAGCGCGTGGGCAGTGTGTCCCAGAGCAGCACGTGGGCATTGTGGCCTGGAGCAGCATGTGGGCAGTGTGTCCTAGAGCAGCGTGTGGACAGTGTATCGCAGAGCAGCACGTGGGCAGTGTGTCCCAGAGCAGCATGTGGGCAATGAGTCCTGGAGCAGCGCGTGATCAGTGAGTCCCAGAGTAGGACGTGGGCAGTGTGTCCCGGAGCAGTGTGGGCAGGGTGTCCCAGAGCAGCACGTGGGCAGTGTGTCCCGGAGCAGCGCGTGAACAGTGTGTCCCGGAGCAGCGCGTGGGCAGTGTGACCCAGAGCAGCGTGTGGGCAGTGTGTCCCAGAGCAGCACATGGGCATTGTGTCCCGCAGCAGCCCATGGGCAGTGTGTCCCAGAGCAGCACATGGGCATTGTGTCCCGGAGCAGCGCGTGGGCAGTGTGTCTCAGAGCAGCACATGGGCATTGTGT
>NW_025213966.1:230-1722 GCF_004010195.1 Chiloscyllium plagiosum | reverse complement strand
TGGGCAGTGTGTCCCGGAGCAGCGCGTGGGCAGTGTGTCCCGGAGCAGCGCGTGGGCAGTGTGTCCCGGAGCAGCGCGTGGGCAGTGTGTCCCGGAGCAGCGCGTGGGCAGTGTGTCCCGGAGCAGCACGTGGACATTGTGGCCTGGAGCAGCACGTGGGCAGTGAGTCCTGAACCTGCACTGGGGCAGTGTGTCCCAGAGCAGCACGTGGGCAGTAAGTCCTGAACCTGCACTGGGGCAGTGTGTCCCAGAGCAGCACGTGGGCAGTGAGTCCTGAACCTGCACTGGGGCAGTGTGTCCCAGAGCAGCGCGTGGGCAGTGTGTCCTGGAGCAGCACGTGGACAGTGTGTCCTGGAGCAGCACGTGGGCAGTGTGTCCTGGAGCAGCGCATGGACAATGTGTCCTGGAGCAGCGCGTGGGCAGTGTGTCCCGGAGCAGCGCGTGGGCAGTGTGTCCCCGAACAGCACGTGGTCAGAGAGTCCCGGAGCAGCACGTGGGCAGTGTGTCCCTGAGCAGCGCGAGGGCAGGGAGTCCGGGAGTAGCGCGTGGGCAGTGAGTCCTGGAGCAGCATGTGGGCAGTGAGTCCCAGACCAGCACGTGGACAGTGTGTCCCGGAGCAGCGCGTGGGCAGTGTGTCCCTGAGCAGCGCGAGGGCAGTGAGTCCGGGAGTAGTGCGTGGGCAGTGTATCCCAGAGCAGCGCGTGGGCAGTGAGTCCGGGAGTAGCGCGTGGGCAGTGTATCCCAGAGCAGCACGCAGTCAGTGAGTCCCAGAGCAGCACGTGGGCAGTGAGTCCCGGAGCAGCACGTGGGCATTGTGTCCCAGAGCAGTACGTGGGCAATGTGTCCCGGAGTAGCACGTGGGCAGTGAGTCCCAGGGCAGCACATGGGCAGTATGTCCCGGAGCAGCGAGTGGGCAGTGTGTCCCAGAGTGGGCAGTATGTCCCGGAGCAGCGAGTGGGCAGTGTGTCCCAGAGCAGCGCGTGGGCAGTGTGTCCCGCATTAGAACGTGGGCAGTGAGTCTCGGAGCAGGACATGGGCAGTGTGTCCCGGAGCAGCGCGTGGGCAGTGTGTCCCGGAGCAGCACATGGGCAATGAGTCCCAGATCATCGTGTGGGCAATGTGTTCTGGAGTAGCACGTGGGCAGTGTGTCCCGCAGCAGCACGTGGGCAGTGTGTCCCGCAGCAGTACGTGGGCAGTGTGTCCCAGAGCAGTGCGTGGGCAGTGTGTCCCAGAGCAGCACGTGGGTATTGTGTCGCAGAGCAGCACGCAGTCAGTGTGTCGCAGAGCAGCACGTGGGCAGTGTGTCCCGGAGCAGCACGTGGGCAGTGTGTCCCGGAGCAGCGCGTGGGCAGTGTGTCCCGGAGCAGCGTGTGGGCAGTGTGTCCCAGAGCTGCACGTGGACAGTGTGTCCCGGAGCAGCGCGTGGGCAGTGAGTCCGGGAGTAGCGCGTGGGCACTGAGTCCCGGAGCAGCACGTGGGCAGTGTGTCCCGG
>NW_025213966.1:0-222 GCF_004010195.1 Chiloscyllium plagiosum | reverse complement strand
CGGAGCAGCACGTGGGCATTGTGTCCCGGAGCAGCCCGTGGGCAGTGTTGTCCCAGAGCAGCGCGTGGGCAGTGTGTCCCGGAGCAGCGTGTGTGCAGTGTGTCCCGGAGCAGCGCGTGGGCAATGAGTCCCGGAGCAGCACGTGGTCAGTGAGTCCCAGAGCAGCACGTGGGCAGTGTGTCCCAGGGCAGCACGTGGGCAGTGTGTCCCAGAGCAGCATGT
>NW_025213965.1:34343-37833 GCF_004010195.1 Chiloscyllium plagiosum | reverse complement strand
AGAAATGCACTGTAGGGCAAGGAAACAAATTGTGATTGGAGAGAAACTGAGGAAGATAAAAATTGTAAATTAGCAGCACATGGGCAAAGAGGGGACACTCAGTTAAATTCCTAACTGAGCTAAAATACAATCATGATTAAATACAGTGTACGGGACGCAATGACAATGTCATGATCAGGAACTGGAGAGGTGAGAAAAAGCAATGGATGGACATAGATTCAGATAAACAGGAAGTAGCCATCACAGTCCCAGAGGCATGGAACATTATACATGGAACAGAGCACAACACACAAAGAATGACATTGGAGATGAGAAAAGCTCTGAAATAATTCCATTTTTTTTTAAAACTCCTGAGAAGTTTCAGGTGGAGCAATTCGAAAGCTATCCGAAGTCTGGTGTCAGAGAAAACCCTTAAATATGATAGAATGCACAGGACGGGGTGCTGTCACCATATCATTGTCACTGTGTGATGACATCACCCATAGGAACCCAAAGGTCTGGGTCTGTGCAAACTAGAGGTCCCCCACATACTGGGAAGGATGGTAGGGTTCCTGACAGGGGAAAGTGAGGACTGCAGATGCTGGAGATCAGAGTTGAAAATGTGCTGCTGAAAAGCGCAGCAGGTCAGGCAGCATCCAAGGAGCAAGAGAATCGACGTTTCGGGCATGAGACCTTCTTCAGGCTCATCTTGCCCGAAACGTCGATTCGCCTGCTCCTTGGATGCTGCCTGAATTGCTGCGCTTTTCCTGACAGGGAACCCAGTAGATTTACCAGGATGTTTTGGAGAATGAAAGATTTCAGTGATGAGTTTAGGTTGTTGAAAGGAGAGATTTGACAGAGTGGGATAAGTAGTTTATGATTGGTTAACACAAGGTAAATAAAGTGAAGCTGTTTCCATTAGCTGACCATAAAAGGATTACAAGAGAGTTCCATCAGTTTGGGAATGTTCCACAGGGAGATTGCGAGCAAGAAATTTATGCAATGAATGTTAATGACATTAGACTCAATGCTGACCCACAAACGCGAATAATGCTGAGATCCTGATACATTGATGGAGGTCATGCGTAAATAAAAATCGGTCTGATCAATGATGGAATTTGAATTGAATCAATACTAGCATTGACCTGACATAATTAATGTGAAATATATCTCAATGGACTTTAACCAAACGATTCCAGGACAGAAAGCACATCACCTTTCCACCAATTACTGGTTGGTTCTGGAGAAATCTTCCACTGCTTCTGGAAGTCTTTCCACAGACTGATGTTGTGAGACTTTGCGATGCATGAAGGTCAAACTCTCGGAAGGACATTGCTGGAAATACTCAACAGATCAGGCAGGTGAGAGTATACACAGTGAACATTTTAGCTCAATGAAATTTCATCAACATTTGTTTGAAGTGGGATAAGTAGGCAGTAATTAGAAAAAGTAACTGACTGGGAGCAATTGTATGAGCAAGCTAGAGTTTAAATCACAAAGGAAAATACCGTGGATGCTGCAGTAGGAGGTATGGCGTCTGGTTCAAAGTTTGAGTTCACAGTCGCTGAGAGTCAGCTGAACTTGAAATGATAAATCTGCTTACCTTTTCAGAGTGAGTATATACGGTTTAGGAGGAGAGATTAAAACGATGGGCTGCCTGTCAGAATCGAAGGTGGAGGGCAATCCTTTGTGGTGCACGCCGAATTGTTAACATGTAGTGTGGAATGCTCTATAATTTGGGAAATTGCACTCAGATAATGTGGCTTTTTATGTGCTCATTAGCCCCTTGGTAATACGTCTGCTCTCCTTACAAAGGCAGTTGCTATTATATTTCCAGCTCCAAAAAGGTATTTGTTTCTTGGAAGCAATATAATATTTCAATTTGTGGATAACAGCCAAAGGAAAATTTTAACTGCAAACAATAGTCTGAGACGAGTCCTGTGGTGTATCCATGCTTGCATTTTCCTGATCTTCTCTTGAAACTGGGGAGCATTGTGATGCTGTCCCGAGGGAAATACAGTCTCTCCAGTGCTTTCTCTGGTCTCCATGGCAGTGACAGATCTCCTGACCAATATAACAACCATGGCACTGTCTGATTTATAGTCTATGTTTTCGATGAGTTTCCTGCCCACCATTCCTACAAATACATTCACATCTGTCTGCATTTATTTAGTAATGGTAATTCTAGCTGGTTGGTGGTCTCTTGCTCCATATCCCTCCATTCCTTGCAAATCCATCTGCTTATGGGGTTAAAAGCCACTGAAACGCCCCGATCATATCTACGTCCATTACCACCCTGACATTATGTTCCAGACTTCTACAACTCTCAGTTGAAAAAAAATCTTGCCCCACATCTCAGTTGAACATTTCCACTTTCACCTTCAATGTATGCTACATAGTTTAAGAAATTTTAATTCTGGGAAAGAGATTCTGACTGGCAACTCCATTTATGCATCTTATAATTTTATACACTTCCACAGATTCTCCCCTCAGCCTCTGTTGCTCCAAGGAAAATACTCTGAGTTTTTCTAGAGTCTCATGTAAGCTCATACCCTCTAATACAGGCAGCATTCTGGTAAACATCTTCTTCACCCTCCACATCCTCCCTGTAATGTGGCGACCAGAAATAAACGCAACACTCTAAGTGAAACCAAACGAAAGTCTTGTACAACTACAACATGACATCCTCGCTCTCATTTCTTCCTTGCACTTTGTGTCGAGCCCTTGAGCTTCTATACTTCCATGTACCCTATGTCCATGTCTCCATCCGCCTCTCATATGGTGACTTTCCCATCCCTTCCACAATTCCTGTCCATTCTGCTGCAAACAAACTGTCCCAGTGCCAACTTTCCCAACTTCACTGCTACTGCAGAATTTCATCGAACTGATCCCTAATGACAGGAACCGACAGTGTCAGCATGGTTTCGTAAACGGGAATTCAAGATTGAAAAATCTACAAGAGCATTTGGAGGACAACTCTCTGGAATGTAGTGAAACAGATTCCCTGATCCTGATTTTCGCAAACAATGTTAAAGTGCCTGGACATGCTGTGCCAGGATTTCCTGACTGAATCCTGTCTCCCTTGCCCTGACTGAGAACTGGTTCCTGAGGCTTTGAAACTTGACCATTTGGATTAAGCACATGCAGTGTGTTTGCTGCTTTAGCTGCTGCTCCAAGTGCTTGACAGTCCTCCCCTTGACTGATCACCGTTAACAATAATGATAAACTGCCTGTCTTATGTTTGCGATAAACAACCAGGCAAGACAGGAGCACTGGAAAACATTAGGTTCTGGTCTAGGCATCAAAGTGCAAAAAAGCCAGGGAAAGGCAGAGACGTTGTGCCAGTCCCTGAGCATGACGTGTCTCAGGCACTGGAAAGTTTGCAGTGTTCTAATTTTTTAGAGTATTAATGTACTTTGTGGACAAGTAATTCTACATCTTGGTGCAGTGCTTTTATTTAACTTTGGCTTATTTTGCCCGCTCCACATGTATCTGTTGGACTGGTTAATGT
>NW_025213965.1:17279-31263 GCF_004010195.1 Chiloscyllium plagiosum | reverse complement strand
CCATGCTGGAACTGTGGCAAACCAGGACACTTGGCTAGATGCTGCTGGTTACCAACCAAGCAGGGACGGCCTGGCCCCTCCATCCCCCCTCACTCCCACAGGCACAGCAGATGCAGTCCCGCGCCAGGCTGCCTTCCCAATGACTGATCCCTTCACCCTGTGCCCCGAAACAAACTAGTGCTGCCGCGAGACGGAAGTTTTGCAAGTGGTCTACATACACTTCTCCAACTCCCCATCGGAAAACACTTTCATATCCTTTCTGGTGGATATCGGGACCACTCACTCGTCTGCGCCTCCCTTGGCGGAACTTTCCCCGAGTTCCAAGACTGTCTGTACAGTAGGGTTTTCTGGAGTGCCCATGACAGAGCCACTCTCCCAACCCGTCAAATTTAATATCGGACCAGGCACTGTCCCTGATATGGCCATCAATTCTGCTCCCTGCCCAGTCGCCCTCCTGGGCCAACAGACCTTATGCAAACTAAATGCCAGCATTCACTGTTCCCCGGAGTGTCTCACACTGGTGATCCCGGGCACCCACTATTCCATGTTGCGGGCGGCAATCACCTGCAGCCCGGAACTCCCTAACCAGACAAGCTCCTGTTTTGCCTGGTCCTGACCCACCACCCCTACCCGAGCTCTTCTTAACCCCCTCCTTTCCCTGTTATCAACGGCTCCATGATCCCCCACTTTACCTTTCCTCCAGCGGGTGATACTGACAGGCCGCTTTGTCTGTCAGTTTTACTGTGCAGCTTCCAGTCCTCAGGACCCGGTATCACCATATGCTGCACTCACAGATTCTCATCGGAACCCTCACCTCTCCACTCGCACTCACTGGCCTGTAATTTGTGGGACCACAGGGAGTGGCAGCAGAGTTACAGCTTGGTGAGGAACAGGCTGCACTGTTCTGCAACGGCCCGAAGGCTGTTCCACACATCCCCCCATAGTTAAGATGCCGTGGGAGCCTAAGGCTTTACGTCACATGATGGTGCGCCGAGGGGAGCACTCCCTCCACTCAGTGAAGCCCACACCCCAATCAGTGCCCAACAATCCGGTCCAACCCGGGGACTATGGCATGATAAAATCACGAGAAAATGATTCTCTCAACGCTTGTTGTAAAGGCCTGTACCTGATCCTAATGACCAGCTGGACAGCTGTGAAACTGGAAGCGAGGCCCGAATGGACACATGCCATCCACTGAAAGAGGGCTCCAAAATCTATAAACAGGGACCACGCAGAGGAAGACACCACTCCACCCACCGAGGATGAATCCAACTGCTCGCGACAGCCATCACCATCAGCACCCTCGGCCTGATCTGTCTGACCATCACACTGTGGCTTGCTGGTAAACAGGGACAAGGGCAAACACATTTCATAACCCGCCCTGACTTATGGGTCAACACCTTCCTCAAAATGGCCCAAGGGTATGCCCAGAGATTTTATCAGACCGCTGCTGGGTCTGCACTAGGGTCCCTTTCCACTCTCACGGGTCATTCCCATCGCCTCAATCCCCTTAAATATCTCTGACATGGTGGAGTGGTGGCTGGAACCAGACAGATCCCGTGAAGTTTCCACACTGGCAACGCCCAACTATGGGGACAACAGCCCAGCCCACTGGATGTCTGCAGGTTACTGCCTGGACAAATTTAAAGGGTGGTTGATCCAAGCCTACAACCTCTCCCATGAGACCCCAGCCCTGTCCATTGCTGACACTGACACACATCGGCCACCTGCAGGATCCATCTGTTTAAAAAGCAGGTAGAGGCCCACAAACTCGCCGCCACACTAGAGGATTTGGCAAACTCCAACAGCAGAATTACTCACCCAGCTGAATGCGGAGGCTGTTGCCATCCGCACCGTGACCCTGCAGAACAGGATGGCCTTCTCGTCCCTCCCCTAAGCAAAACAAACTAAAGGATTTGCTAACACACGATTGGCCCACAAAAGCAAAATTGGCCAAACTGTACCAGTTCACCCAGAATTCCCAAGCACTCACAAGCCAAATCAGACAGCACACAGACCAGGGAATACACTTTATTCTCTCACGGACAATGACAGAGCACCACAGCTCTCCCAAAGTCACAAGGGAGCAATACCACAACCCAGCAATACCAAAGCCACACAAAGAACTGGCACCTTTCAGACAGAAAGGCACCAGCAAGGCCATGCTCCAGGAACAGGAGCAAGCACCTCACCACTTCAGATGAGACATTAAAACCTACATTTTAATAGGAATGGAACTATCGAGACTGTCAGGATGTTGCAATGTGTACAGGGCATTCATCCAATAACTGTTTTGCAATTAGCATCCTTGTAACTAGATTACTCCATTTCCAGATATATTATGGTTTCCCATTTCTTAATCAGTGTCATTGTGCAGCATTACTATAAAACTAGTCTCATCCTCAGCTCTGGGGAGATACACCTGATCTACCTGTGCAGACTGTCAGTACTGTGTCTGTCACGTCAGTTTCTCTTCCAGTGATATCGCTTGCAATAAACTTTTTGACAATTTCACTTCGACCTGTGTTTTTGTGATCTCTAACCTATTGGGCAAATTTCTCCAACACACAGGGACACGGTATATAATTCATTTACTCAGTGATACTGTCTCAGAAAGGGACACGGTATTCGAATGATGGGCTCAGTCATATTGACAACAGAAACATGGTATTTAATTCACTGACAGAGTAATAATGACTGGGAGAGGGAGACAGTGTTTAATTCACTGCGTTTGGTGGGGTTTCCCATGGTAGGCTACGGCACAAAATACGGTGGCATGGGATTGAGGGTGATTTAGCATTTTGGACCAGAAATTGTGTAGTTGAAAGAAGACAGAGGGCGGTAGTTGACGGGAAATGTTAATCCTGGAATTCATTTACTCGTGGTGTTCCACAAGGATCTGTTTTGGGCCCACTGCTGTTTGTCATTGTTATCAATGACTTAGATGAGGGTGTAGAAGAATGGGTTCGTAAATTTGCGGGCGACACTAAGAACGGTGGAGTTGTGTAAAGTGCTGAAGGATGTTGCAGATTACAGAAGGACATAGATAAGCTGAAGAGCTGGGCTGAGACATGGCAAATGGAGTTTAATGCAGAAAAGTGTGAGGTGATTCTTTGGAAAGAGCAACTGGAATAAAGAATGATAAGGATGTTGGTAATGTAGATGAACAGAGAGATCTCGGTGTTCATATGAATAGATCCTGAAAGTTGACACCTATGTTGATAAGGTTGTTAAGAAGGCATACGGTGTATTAGCTTTTACTGGTAGAGAGATTGAATTACGAAGCCATGGGGTGATGCTGCAGCAGTACAAAACTCTGCTGTAGCTGCACTTGGAGTATTGTGTACAGTTTTGGTCAACACATTATAGGAAGGATGTGGAAGTTTTGGAAAGCGGTCAGAGGAGATTTACTCGGATGTTGCCTGGTGTAGGGGGAAGGTCTTATGAGGAAAGCCGAGGGACTTGAGGCTGTATTCTTTAGAGAGAAGAAGGTTGAGAGGTGACTTAGACAGAAAAGATAATGAGAGTGTTAGATAGGGTGGGCAGAGAAAGCCTTTTTCCACGATGGTGGTGGCTAGTACGAGGGGGCATAACATTAAATTGAGGGGTGATAGATATAGGACAGATGTCAGAGGGAGTTTCTTTACTCAGAGGGTAGTAGGGGCATGGAACGCACTGCCTGCAACAGTAGTAGACTCGGCAACCTTGAGGGCATTTAAATGATCATTGGATAATCATGTGAATGAAAATGGAATAGTATAAGATAGATAGACTTCAAATTGGTTTCACAGGTGGGCGCAACATGGAGGGCCGAAGGGCCTGTACTGCACTATAATGTTCTATATTCTATGTTCTATGACTCATTAATACTATCTCAGAAAAGGACACTGTATTAGATTCTGACTTGGACAGGTACATGTTATTTAATTTGTTGTCTTTAAAGGGCGTAGATTGTTTAGGTTAGTGGGTACTGGTCTTACAGATGGAGTATAATCTTAATAAATGGTGGGAATAACAGCAAAAAGGATTATTATTTGAATGGTAAAAAAATTGCAGCACGCTGCTGTGCAGAGGGACCTGGGTGTCCTTGTGGATGAATCAGATAATATGGGCCTGCAGCTACAACATGTAGTTAGTAACGCAAATAGAATATTGTCCAACATTGAGAAAGGGATTGAGTTTAAATGCGGGGAGGTTATGTTGTAGCTGTATACAATGTTGGTGAGGCCATATCTTGGGGTACTGTTGCAGGTTTATTCTCCTTACATGAAAAAGAATGTATTGACAATAGAGGGAATGCAGAGAAGATTCACCAGCTTCATTTCAGAGTTGAGTGGATTGGTTTATGTGGAGAGACTGAGTTGATTCGGATTACAGAAGGAGTGAGAATAGGAGAGTGATAGTGAGATAGGTGAAAGGAACTGACAAGAGATTCTGTGTATATGAGCAGGACTCCCAGATGGTATTTTGCCTCCTGGGCGCCAGGGTCAGTAAAGTCTAGGATCAGGTGGCCAGGATTCTGAAGGGGAGGGAAAGCAGCCAGAGGCCGTGGTACACATCAGTACCAATGACATAGGTAGGAAAGGGATGAGCACCTGAAAAGGGAATATAGAGAGTTAGGTTGAAAACTAAAAGGCAGGACGAACAGAGTGGTAATCTCAGGATTACTATCGGGATCAAGGGCCAGTGAGGATTGGAACGGATAGTGAGTGCAGCTGAACATGTGGCTGCAGGGCTGGCGTTGGTGAGAAGGCTTCAGATATGTGGATCATTCTGGGGAAGGTGTGAACTGTACAAAAAAGACAGATTGAACCTGATCCGGAGGCACAACAATGTCCTGAGTGTGAGTTTTGATAGACTTAGTCGGAGGGTTTAAGCTAGTTTGGTAGGAGTAGTCGAATCCAGAGCAACAGATCTGAGGATGAAGTAGCAAGTGAACTGCCAAATACAGCATGCAGAGAGTCTGTGGACAGGGATAGGCACTTGATAGGGCAAAGTTCCAGTTAGTGTAATGGTTTGAAGTGATTCTATTTTACTGCAAGAAGTATCAGCAATAAGGGTAACGATCTTAGAACATGGATCAGTACTTGGAACTATGATGTTGTGGAAATTACGGAGAATTGGATATCACAGGGGCAGGAATAGTTGTGGGATGTCCCAGGTTTAGACGTTTCAGAAGAAATGAGAGCGAGGTAAAAGAGGCGGGGGAGTTTCATTGGTAATTAGGAGGCACGGTGGTACAGTGGTTAGCACTGTTGCTTCACAGCGCCAGAGACCCGGGTTCAATTCCCGCCTCAGGCGACTGACTGTGTGGAGTTTGCACATTCTCCCCATTTCTGCGTGAGTTTCCTCCGGGTGCTCCGGTTTCCTCCCACAGTCCAACAATGTGCAGGTCAGGTGAATTGGCCATGTTAAATTGCCCGTAGGGTTAGGTGCAGGGGCAAATGTAGGGAAATGGGTCTGGGTGGATTGTGCTTCGGCGGGTCAGTGTGGACTTGTTGGGCTGAAGGGCCTGTTTCCACTTTGTAAGTAATCTAATCTAATTACTGATTACGTATCATAATATGTATCACAGCTGCAGAAAGGGGGAATTATCGTGTTTGTCTAAAGAGTCAGTATGGGAAAGGGGCAGTCACTTTATTGGACGTTTCCTACAGGAACCTCAGTAACTCCAGAGACACAGAGGAGCAGATTGGGAGGAAGCAACAGGGTTGTTGTCATGGATGACTTTAATTTCTCTCATGTTAATTGGAATGTCCTGAGCTGAAGTCGTTTGGATGGAGCAACGTTTATCATGTGCGTCCATGAACTACATGTAGATGACTCAACATGTAGATGGGTTGACCAGAGGAGAGGCCATACTGGATTTGGTGCTTGGCAATAAACCAGGCCAGGTGTCAGATCTCTTGGTGGGAGACCATTTGGGTGATAGTGATCACAATTCCCTGACCTTTACTATAGTCATGGAGAGGGATAGGAGCAGACAATATGGGAAAGTTTTTTTCCACCTGTCCGCTCCATCCTCCTCCCCTGACCTATCACCTTTATCCCCTCCACACTCACCTATTGTACTCTATGCTACTTTCTCCCTACCCCCACCCTGAATCACTTATCTCTCCACCCTTCAGGTTCTCTGCCAGTATTCCTGATGAAGGGCTTTTACCCGAAACGACGACTTTACTGCTCCTCGGATGCTGCCTGAACTGTTGTGCTCTTCCAGCACCACTAATCCAAAGTATGGGAAAGTAATTATTTGGGGAAGGGGGAATTTCATTGTTATTAGGCATGAACTGGATCACATAAATTAGGAGAAGATGTTCTTAGGGAAATGTACGGCAGAAATGTGGAGGTCGATTAGGGAGCATTTGCTGATAATGCTGGACAGATTTGTCCCACTGAGGCAAGGAAGGGATGGCAGTGTGAAGGAACCTTGGATGACAAGGGGTGTAGAACATCTATTCAAGATGAAGAAGGGCTAATACTTTAGGTTGTGGAAGCAAGGATCAGAGAGGAATCTACAGCGTTACAATGTCGTCAGCATGGAACTGAGGAATGGGCGTAAGAGAGCCAGAAGGGGACATGAAAAAGCATTTCTGGGTAGGATTAAGGAAAACTCTAAGGCAATCTACAACTATGTGAGGAACAAGAGAATGGCCAGAGTGAGGATTAGGCCGAGCAGGGTAGAACTTGAGCCTGGAGTTGGAGGAGGTAATGGAGGTCTTTAATGAATACCTTGCTTCAGTATTTACTGCTGAGAGCGACCTTGGCATTTGTGAGGACAGAGTGAAACAGCCAATATGCTCGAACAGGTTTCCTTTAAGAAGGATGATGTGCTGACAACTGTCAAAAGCATGAGAATAGGTAAATCCCTTGGGCCAGACAGGATATATCCAAGGTTTCTACAGGAAGCGAGGGAAGAGATTGTTGCACCTTTGGCAATGATCTTTGCATCCTTACTGTCCAGTGGAGTAGTGCCAGATGAATGAAGAGTAGTAAATATTATTGGGGAGAAAGTGAGGACTGCAGATGCTGGAGATCAGAGCTGAAAATGTGTTGCTGTAAAAGCGCAGAAGGTCAGGCAGCATCCAAAGAGCAGGAGAATCGACTCCTGTTCCTTGGATGATCCCTGACCTGCTGCGCTTTTCCAGCAACAGATTTTCAGCCAGTAAATATTATTCCCTTGTTCAAGAAAGCGAATAGGGATAATCCTGGGAATTGCAGGTCAGTCAGTCTTACGCTTGTGATGGGCCAATTATTAGAGAGTATTCTGAGAGACAGGACTTATGATGACTTGGAAAACCATTGTTTGATTAAAGGTAGTCAGCGTGGCTTTGTGAGGGACAGGTCATGCCTCACAAACATTATTCAATTCTTTGAGGATGTGACAAAGCACATTGATAAAGATGGTGGATGTGGTGTTTATGCATTTTAGCAAGGTGTTTGATAAGATTCCCGTGGTAGGCCATTTCAGAAAGTCAGGAGTCATGCGATACAGGGACATCTGGTTCTCTAGACACAGAATGGTAGGCCCATAGAAGACAGAGATTGGAGGTAGATAGAAAGCATTCAACCTGGAGCTTGGTGACAACTTGTGTTCTGTCCGGATCTGCTCTTGGACCTCTGCTCTTTTTGATTGTTTAAAATGACTTCGATGAGGAAGTAGAAGGTTAGTAACTTTGCTGATGACACAAAGGCTGGTGGAGTTGTGGGTAGTGTGGAGGGCTATTGGAGGGCAGATGGAGTTCAAATGGGAAAAGTGTGGTGATTCATTTCGGAAGGTCGAATTTGAATTCAGATAAAGGTAGGATTCTTAGTAGTGTGAAGGAACAGAGGAATTTTGGGGTCAATATCCGTAGATCACTCAAATTTGCCACCCAGGTTGACAGGTTGTTAAGATGTCGCGTGGTGTTTTGGCTTTCATTGGCAGGGGTATTGAATTTAAGAGCCACGAGGTTATGCTGCAACTCTCTAGTGCCCTGGTGACATCACACCTGGAATATTCCGTTCAGTTCTGATCGCCTCATGAAAGGAAAGATGGAAGCTTTAGCGAGGGTGCAGAGAAGATTTACCAGGATGCTGCCTAGACTGGAGGGCATGTCCATTGAAGAAATGTTAAGTATGCTGGGGCTTTTCTCATTGGAGTGAAGAAGGATGCGAGGCGACTTTATAGAGGTGCGCAAGATTTTGAGAGGCATAGATAGAGTGGATAGCCAGAGACTTTTTCCCATGACAGAAATGTCTATCACAAGGAGACATAATTGGAGCAAGGTTTAGGGGAGGTGTCAGAGGTAATGTTTTTCAGAGAGAGTGGTGGGGGCATGGAATGCACTGCCAGCAGTGGCATGGAGCCAGATACATTAAGGATATTTAAGTGACTCTTGGATAGGCACATGGAAGTTAGTGCAATGAAAGGTATGAAGCTTAGTCTGGGCTTAGAATATGATAGAAATCTGGCACAACACCGAGGGCTGAGGGGCCTATAATGTGCTGTCCTGTGCTGTGTACTATGTTCTATGTTCTATGTCTTTGCTGAACATATGGGCTCAGGGAATTGGAGACAGATTACAACGTAGAAAGACATCACTTGTTTGGGTCAGTGAAACTAAATGAATGTGTTGCGAAAGCAAGCTTTGAACCAGGCTAGCTCTTCAGACTAATGGTGTCTGAACTGAACTATTTCAGCCAGGCACAGGGGCACTAATCCTGTAATTGATTTGATTGACATCACAAGCACTTCTTCCATCGTACATCTTCCTTCAAAGAAAATCTGTCCTGGTCATCAGACATGCCTTTCGCTCAACAAATTCATGCTGACTATCTTGGGTTATTTAATCAATCTTGGAATACAAACCACCAGAACTGCAGTTGCTGTAAATCAGAGACAAGGGTAGATAATGCTGGAAAAGCTCAGCAGGTCTGGCAGCATCTATGAGGAGAAATCAGAATTAACATTTCAGGTCCAGTTACCATTGCTGAAAATTGGTATGTTTATGTTCTCTCAGAGTTTTAACAATCATTTTTCCCACCCTGGAAAAGTAATAGCAATCGATCCCTTCTCTTAATGTTTCTCCCTCAAACCATCCAACACAAGGGGAATAATTATTGTCTGTTGTCTCCATCTCTCTGACCCAGGAACTTCATTTTTCCACAGGTTAATGAACACTACTGGCCGTAATTGGGAACTGCACCCAACCTGCAGAAATGTTTCCAGTCTGTCAGAGTTAATGACCATTCCCAGTAAGAAAGAATCCAAATGATCTCACTTGCTATTTAGATACGGTTCCATAAATCCACTACTGTCAATATCATGGAAGTGAGACTGAGCACAAACTGAATTGGACAATTTTCATTAAAACTATGAGGAGTAGAGCAGGTGAGGCAGTTTTTTAAATTCATTTTGTATTTTAGACTTTGCGTGCTGATTGCAAATATAATATTAAACTATTTATTTTAATAACGTGCTGTCTGCACCATAATAACAATATAGTTTGGTGAGCCTGATGTCAGTAATCGTTACTTTACTGGACACGATTTTGAGGACCAGGATTTACGTGCACCTGGAAAGGCAAGGACTGATTAGGGATAGTTAACATGGCTTTTTTGTGGGAAATCGATTCTCATTAACTTGATTGAGGTTTTTGAAGTGGTAACAAATAAGACTGATGAAGGCAGAGCAGCAGATATTGTCGACATGCACTTCAACAAGGTGCGTGACAATGTTCCACAGGGGATGTTAGAAGCTGAGTGGTCACCTTATAGATGTGTATAAAACGATGACGGGCATGGATAGGGTGAATAATTGAGGCCTTTTCCCCAGGGTAGGGGAATCCAAAAGAAGAGATCACAGGTTTAATTTGAAAGAGAATAGATTTAACAGTGACTGGAGGGACAACTTTTTCATGCAGAGGATGTGGTGGAGGCGGGAACAATTACAACATTTTCAAGGCATCTGAATGGGTATATTAACAGGAAGGATTCAGAAGGATACTGGACAAATGCTGACAAGGGGGTTATCTGGTTGATACAAGTAGCTTAAGTAATGTGTCTGTTTCCGTGCTGTATAACGTCATGACTCAATGAACCTTGATTTGCAATTCAAAGGTCGCAAATTGCAATTGGAATATTTGGAGTTGAAGCCAAATAATTGTGGCTGATTGACTCGATCGAACTTCGGGTCCACCATGGTTCTGTTCATTTCAATTGGTGGGGTGGTCAGAGTTTTATGGTTTGTGGATCAGAGTTCACCTAATACAAGGCGGATGGATTAGTCTAAGGATTTCCCTTCAGAAGAGTGACCCAAGATTTCCTGACAGTGCTATTACTCGATCAGAATTAGGACCCATTTCAAGTGTTTGTCTGAATTTGGCTTGTGGAGAGACAGGAATTGTTCCTCTAGTTCTGCGCTCTCCCACGCCAGGGAAAAGAATTACTCTCACTGATGAAGGACACAATTGTGTGTCGCATCACGACTGACCAAGTCAGAGGCATATTACTCCGAGAGCTGATTCTCACATTAACCAGTCCAACAGATATATGTGGAGCTGACAAATTGAGCCAGAGTTACATAAAAGCATTACATCAAAATGCATAATTAATTGTCCACAAAGTACATTATTGCTGTAAAAATATTAGATTATGACAAACCTTCCAGCGTCTGAGATACGTCCTGCTCAGGGAATGGCACAACATATCTGCATTTCCTTGACTTTTTTCACGTTGATGCCTCAACCAGAACTTAATGTTTCACAGTGCTCCTATCTTGCCTGGTTGTAGACCTGCTGCGCTTTTCCAGCAACACATTTTTAAGCTATGATCTCCAACATCTGCAATCCTCACTTTCTCCCTGTTTATCGCAGACATAAGCCAGGCAGCTTCTCGTTGTTGTTAACGGTTATCAGTCAAGGAGCTGGACTGTCAGGCACTTGGAACAGCAGCTAAAGCAGCAAACACACTGCATGTACTTCAACCAAATGGTCACGTCTCAAAGCCTCAGGGAACGAGTTATCAGTCAGGGCAAGGGAGTCAGGATTCAGTCAGGGGATTCTGTGACAGTGCGTCAGGGACTTTGACATTGTTGCAGACAATCAGGATCAGGGAATCTGTATCGCCAGAGTCCAGATAGTTGGCACATAAACTTTCATTCATCTCCAAATGATCTGGTAGATTTTTCGATCCTGAATTCCCGTTGACTAATCCATGGTGACCCTCTCCGATCCTGTCATTGAGGACCAGTTCGATGAAATTCTCAAGGACGGGGTCTGGGGTCCCTGCAGTAGCAGTGAAGTTGGGGAAGTCAGTTCTGGGTTCTGGGGACAGCCTGCTTGGAGAGGAGTGGACAGGAATTGATGAAGAGCTGGGAAAGTCAACATATTAAAAATGGGGGAGACAAGTACCTGTGTTACTGTGGAAGTGCGAGTCACCTTCACTGTCCCGGTTTTGATGTGGAGACAGTGTAGCGTGTTGGTTGGAATGGCGACGCCATAGGGCTGGGTCGATGGGATGGATAATGTCGTGAGGTAAAGATTGTAAAGGATGGAGCTGTGTGGTAAAGTACAGAAGATCATGGACTCGACACAAAGTGCAAGGAAAAAAGAGAGTGAGAGTGTCATGTTGCAGCTTTATAAGACTTTAGATAGGCTTATAGGTCATGGACACGACACAAAGTGCAAGGAAAAAAGGAGAGTGAGGATGTCATGTTGCAGCTTTATAAGACTTCAGATAGACTTATTAGATGTTGCATTTAATTTTGATCGCCACATTATAGAGAGGACGTGGAGGATGCAGAAATGGTTTACCAGATTGCTGCTTGTATTAGAGGGTATGAGCTATGAGGAGATTCTGAAAAAAGCTCAGGTTGTTTTCCTTGGAGCAGCGGAGGCTGAGGGGAGAATCCATTGAATTATGAGATGCATCAACAGAGTTGACAGTCAGAATCTCTCTCCCAGAATTGAAATTTCTAAAACTATGGAGCATGCATTTTAGATGAAAGTGGGAAATGTAAAAGGAGATGTGTGGTCAACGTTTTTTTCTAAAGAGAGTGGTAGGTGTCTGGAACGTAATGTCAGGGGTGGTAATGGAGGCAGATATGATAGTGGTGTTTCAGGAGCTTTTAGCCCCATGAGCAGATGGATGTGCAAGGAATAGAACATAGAACATAGAACATAGAACATAGAACATAGAACATAGAACATAGAACATAGAACAATACAGCACAGAACAGGCCCTTCGGCCCACGATGTTGTGCCCAACATTTATCCTAGCTTTAGCACCCATCCATGTACCTATCCAATTGCCGCTTAAAGGTCACCAAAGATTCTGACTCTCCCACTCCCACAGGCAGCGCATTCCATGCCCCCACCACTCTCTGGGTAAAGAACCCACCCCTGACATCTCCCCTTAAATTTATGTCCCCTTGTAACACTCTGTTGCATCCGGGGAAAAAATGTCTGACTGTCTCCTCCATCTATTCCTCTGATCATCTTATAAACCTCGATCAATTCATCCCTCATTCTTCGCCTTTCCAACTAGAAAAGGCCTATCACACTCAACCTATTCTCGTACGACCTATTCTCCATTCCAGGCAACATCCTGGTAAATCTTCTCTGCACCCTCTCCAAAGCTTCCACATTTAGGGATATGGAGCAAGTGACCATCAACCAGCTGGAACTGCCAGTTGCTAAATAAACGAAGAGAGACATGAATGTATTTTCAGGAATGGTGTGCAGCAACCTCATTGAAAATATAGACTAGAAATTAGACAGTGCCATGGTTGTTGTATTGATCAGAAGATCTGTCATTGCAATGGAGACAAGGGAAAGTTCTGAAGAGATTTTATTTCCCCTGGACTGCATCACTATGCTCACAGTGTCGAGAGCAGATCAGGAATTTGCAAGCTGGGATATAGCACAGGACTTGTCTCAAACTTTTGCTTGGACTTTCCTTTGATTGTTATCCACAAATTGTAAGGTTGTATTGTTTCCAATAAACAAATGTGCATGTGTGTATACACACTCACGCATTTTATATATGTCTGTTGAAGAGTAATATGAAATGCAATTGTAAAGGTATGCAGACGTATTAACCAGGCGCTGATTAACACATAAAAAGCCACATGATCTGAGTGCAATTTCCCGAATTGTAGAGCATTCCACACTAAATGTTACCAATTCAGTGTGCTCAATAAAGGATTGCCCTCCATATTCGATTCTTACAGTCAGTCCATTGTTTTAGTCTGTCTTCCTAAACCGAACATACCCTCTCTGAAAAAAGAAGCAGATTTATCATTTCAAGTTCAGCTGACTCTCAGTGATTGTGAAGTCAAAACTTTCATCCTATGTGTGTCTCTACAGGCGACATACCACTTCCTGCAGAATCCACAATATTTTACTTTGTCATTTCGACTCTCGTTTGCACTCTCATACAATTGCTCCCGATCAATTACTTTTTCTATTTACCGCCGAATATTCCTACTTCAAAAAGATGTTGATGAAATTTCGTTGAGTTAAAATATTCACTGTGTACATTTCCAGCTGCCAGATCTGTTGCGTATTTCTAGCAAAGTCCTTCCGAGAGTTGGATCTTTATACATCGGCAACGTCTCACATCAGTCTATGGAAAGTTTTCCAGACTCAGGTGAAGATTTCTCCAGAAGCAACCAGTAATCTGTGGGAAGGTGATGTGCTCTCTGTCCTGGAATTGTCTGGTCTAAGTCCATTGAGAGACATTCCACATTAATTCTGTCAGATCAATGCTAGTATTGATTCAATTCAGATTCCACCATTGATCAGACTGATGCGTTTTTTTTTGCACAAGACCTCCATCAATGTATCAGGATCACAGAATTATTGGTGTTTGTGGATCAGCATTGAGTCCAAGGTCTTTAACATTCTTTGCATAAAATTTCTTCCTCATCATCTCCCTGTGGAACATCCCCAAACTGATGGAACTCTCCTCTAATCCTTTTATGGTCAGCTAATGGAAACAG
>NW_025213965.1:0-2801 GCF_004010195.1 Chiloscyllium plagiosum | reverse complement strand
GTGTGTGTGTCTGTGTGTGTGCGTGTTTCTGTGTGTATGTACGTGTGCGTGTGCCTGTGTGTTAGTTTGCACATGTGTGTTTTTCTCTCTGTTCATCAGGCATATACATCATAGAATCACAGAAATACTTCAGTGAAAGAGGAGGCCATTCAGCCCATTGTTTCTGAAATAACTCCATAAAGGCCGGTATCCCCTCACCAAATCACCCTTTATGTGGAGAGTCCTTAACACAGATCTAGCTCTCTCAGAGACAGCTCTCAGAGTGAACAGGATGTCTGGTATCCCTTTCTTTTAATCTTCAGCGGACCAGGTTAACAGCCCCAGTCAGGGAACTGAGATTCTGAGGTCCAGCCAGCTGACCTTGTTACAATCACTACAGTTTCCAGCAGAGTGAATGAATAGTATTTGTGATCAGGAATCTGGGCTTTTCCACACACACACAGACATGCACATACACACACACACACGCGCGCGCGCGCACACACAAACATGCACAGACACACATACACACACACAGACATGCACAGACACACATACACACACACATAGACCTGCACAGACACACATACATGCACACACTCACACACAGACACACATACACAGACATGCACACAGAGACACACACACAGACATGCACACGCAGACACACACACACACACACACACATACACAGTGACCATATCCAACAGTAACATCACCTGACAACACAAACTGACCATAGAAACTAGGATCCTGGTGCTTTGTATAAAAGCTGTTTATTTGATTTTTAAAATAATTATTTAATTCATTCTCGGGATGAAGATGTCACTGACTAGGCAGCATTTATTTCTCATCTATAATCATCCAGAGGACATTTAAGAGTCAATCACATTGCTGTGGGTCTGGAGTCACACGTAGGCCAGGCCAGGTAAGTATGACAGTTTCCTTCCCTAAAGGGCATTTGTGAACTAGACAGGTTTTAACTGATAATCTATATATACAAAATCTTGCAGGACAGAGTAAACCCTCTGTGTGGAACGCACTGTCTGCAACAGTAGTAGACTCGCCAACTTTAAAGGCATTTAAATGGTTATTGGATTGACGTATGGATGAAAATGGAATAGTGTAGGTTAGGTGGGCTTCAGATTGGTTCTACAGATCAGTGCAACATCAAGGGCTGAAGGGCCTGCAGTGCGCTGTAATGTTTTATAATCAACAATTAGACTCTTAATTTCAGATTTTATTTTTTATTTAATTCAGGTCCTACCACAGCAGGATTCAAACCTGGGTGTCCAGAACATTACTTAGATTAACAGTTCAGAGATAATGCCACTAAGCCATTCCCTCTCCAATCATTCCTTTAAATTTACCAAAGCAATTTCCTGCAGATGTTAGAATTCTGGAATTAGAATAGAAAATACTAGCACACTTTATCTGTGGACAGAGAATCAGGGTTAATGTTTCAGGTCGTTAATCTTTAGTTTACACGTTTTACTATTCATGTATTCCACCTTCCCCCAACCTCCCACCTCCTCCCAGCTATTTCAGTTTAAAGCTGTACGTGCAGCTCTGGTTATTTAATCCACTAGGATACCAGTCCCATTCTGCTGTAAGTTAACTCTATCTCCAGGTGCCTGTTCCTAATGATTGGAACTCCTGCCTCCCTTACCACTCCTAGAGACATTCACATCTCTCACTTGGCTTGTATGGTGACACAGAGATTACTATCTTTCAGGTTTTGCATTTTAATTTGCCCCTTAAATTCTCTCAGCGGAACTTCTTTCCTCATTGTACCTACGTTGTTAGCACCAACTGGCTCCCTCTCTTCCCAATCCCAGTTCTGCAGCCACAGGGAGATGTCCTTAACCCCTGAGCAGACAACACCATCTTCAGAACTCCTGGCCACAGCTGTGTAGAACTGTGGTCTATCAGTCTGACTATAGTGTCACCTATCAGAAAAATGTTCTGCTCTCTCTCACCGCCTTCACAACCTCCTAGCCCCTGACCTCTATACTGCGGTTTGCTGATCTACTATGTAATCTTTACCATTCGGCACAAAGTACTCCCTACAACCTTGTACCTGTTAAATAAGGGAGTGGCTGAGGCTCCTCCAGACTGAGCTGGGGTCCCCTTACTTGCCTTCATTATTATGTCCAGGTTTCAGACATTAACAATATGAATAGAGTGTTCTGATAGCCCACAAAGAACACTGATAGTCTGTGTTTATAGGAACACTTTATAAATAAGCTTTCTAAATAGTCCAGGCCACTCTTACTGATGTGGCAATGTTGTTGATTCGCTGCCTGAATTTGAACTGGAATAGTATAAATTTATCTCAGATCACCTGGGCCAGCCTTGGCTGGATGGGGTGTTGGTGGGAGCAGGGTGGAGGTGACTAAGTCACCTTCTCAGGGATTACAAAGCAGCAATCCCCGTTGGGATGTATGCATATGGACCATGGGTGAGAGTACGGTTCAATTCACAGGAAGCTGCTTACACCTTGGTGAGACCAAACTCCAAGCAGCTGAACTCCAGCAAGAATGAGGAAATCCAGACAGCTCTGGGCATGTGCACAGCAGAGACATCATTCCCTTGGCCCACACAGTCCATGCTGGTGTTTATATCCTCCACCCTTCTGCATCTGGAATAGAATCATGGAGTCATATAGAATGGAAAAAGGCCCTTTGGCCCAACTTGTCTGTGCTGACCAGGTTTTCTCAACTTACCTACTTCCTGTACCTTTCACCTTTTGTTCTTATCTAGCTTTCCTTTAAGTGCATCTTGACTGTCCACATCAGTGAGCCTTTGGAATGGTGATTCCC
>NW_025213964.1:36418-37804 GCF_004010195.1 Chiloscyllium plagiosum | reverse complement strand
TGAATACATGTTGCCTGGCATATGTGGCCGAGATTTGCTCAAATACTCTAAATGTGGTATGACCATAATATTATGAAGTCCCAGACGTTCATCGTTGTTTTTACATTCTGGTCCTTTCGAGATGAATGGCAGCATTGTATTTGCCATCCTAACTATCGACTCAACCTTTAATTTACTTTAAGTGAAACCTGGACTCGGACATCCAATTTTCATTTAAAGTTACTTGCAGAACAAATTTTCAAAGTGGTGAATATGTGAATGAGTCTGTGGAGGAAGCAGTAGCAGCGATCAGAACTACAGCATTTTCAGAAATTGAGCATATACATGAATAGTAAATGCTGAGAGTGATATGCAAAAACACAGGCGAATGGAGCTAGTTCATCTCAACACATTTGTTCGGCACCTGCCAATTGAACCAAAGTGTCTGTTGTAAATGTTGTATGATTTTATGACTATAAACAAATTCACATTAAGACCCCAGGAAGATGTGAGTGATATGCTGAAGACACAGACTGTCTCAAGATCATGCCTCGGGAAAGAGTCGAATATTGGATTTTCAATCTAATCAGAAAAGTCTACTGATCCACCAAAATAAACTTGATTGAACTTTCTGCAGACACCATCAATATCTGTTTGAAAGTCTAAAATAAACACAATGGCATTTTTCACGAATATCTCTTAACATAAAACAGTGATCTAATAATGCAATTGGTTATCACGGCAGAGATCTATTCAAGTCGTAAAAGGAATCACATAACTCGCTGGAAAATATGTACAGATGCCTCTTTTTAAATTACGTTTTCACCATCTCATGGAAAAGAACAATGCAAATGCATTCGCGGCAATAAACAGAATGAATGCAACATTTACTGCAAAACCTCAAGCAAAGTGACATTTACTATAAATTGGAAACTGACTTTCATTAGACGGGATCGACCAACTGAAGAATGCATAATATATCCACTTTTGCAACCTTGAGAAATGGTAATAGAAAGCCAATTGACCACACTTTAAAACAAAACAAAAGCCAAGCATGTAACTTAGCTAATGCTGTAAAAAAAGGAAGACTACAATTTATATTTTCACAGATGATATCAAATCTGGATATTTTTTGCTGAAGACTACGTTTTGTAATGTTTACGAAACATTTTTGGAAACGCAGATTGAATATCTACATTGAATATGCAATGAATTTGTTCATGGACCTCGGACAATTTCCTGCCATTTTCTTCTTTTTACTTCTATCTGTCTTACATTCGCATAGTGTATCATCCGAATCATCTTCCAACAACCTCATTCATCTGCTCTCTGCCATGGCTCAAAATGAACATAGCAGACTCAAGAAGACCCCATGAATGCGAACCTGTTGGTTGGGCCGAAAATCCT
>NW_025213964.1:34644-36406 GCF_004010195.1 Chiloscyllium plagiosum | reverse complement strand
ACGATGTCTACCAAATTAATTTTAAGATTGCATTATGCCGAAGCAAGTCACTTGGAAGGAAGGCCGAAAATATTCCTCAGGATTGAGAGCAATTTGAAAGGCATAAAGTAACGAACAATTGTCCATACGGGAGGTAGAAAACAGAATATCAGCACAAAACAGCCATACATATCAAGACAGGTTATCAGTAACTGTACAGCATAAAATACAAAGGCTAAAACTAATTAATCCAGATGCTACGGGGTGGAAATGTGGCTCAGTGATTAGCACTGCTGCCTAACCGCAGCTGGAACCTGGGTTTGATTCCAGTCTAGTGTTAAAGTCTTTGTGGAGTTTGAATATTTTCCCTGTGCCTACGAAGGGTCCCTCTTGGTGCTCTGGGTTTCTATCAAATGTGCAGCTTCGGTGATTTGGCCATGCTAAATTGCCTATAATGTTCAACGATATGCCGCCTCGATGTATTAACTACGGGTCTGAATGGGACGCACTTCAGAGTGTCAATGTGCAATCGGTTGGCTGAATGCCATACAAACACACTGCAGGGGTTCCCTGCAATCTCTCTCCAACAGCAGTGAACGTGAAGTAAGAAGTACGATGCCGAGTTACAGGAAGACCTAAGCAAATACATTGGCCTGGCATCAAATAATTAATCTATCTTTTTCAGTACACATGTAATTTAACAAGAATGTAATTGTACTAAGTTATTAAACTTTCATATAAAACTGCAGATGGCTCACTAAATCTTTGGAAAGAAGGAATCTCATCACATTATCAACTCGGTAACTCAAGTCACTTCATTTCCAAGTAATACACTTCTCAATTCAGGGTCTCTGGGATTGCCGAATAAGCATTTCACTTCCACAAAAGCTGCAACAGGAACTGATACGTCAATCCAAATTGACTGAGAGTAAAGACTTCAAAGTGGTGCTTGAAACCATTCTTTTTTTTTTCTGGACAGTCAATTAATGGTGTCTTGGTTAGCAACACTCACATGACAATAATGATTCAAAACTGTACAGAATTTGGACGATTCGGAAAAAATCAAACAAAAGAAAATGCAATATTAAGATACAACATACGAAACACAAACGAGAAAGAACTGCTGAAGCTGGAAAGCAGAAGCAACAGCAGAAGTTGCTGGAAGGAATCAGCCTGTCTGGCAGTATCTGCGGAGAGAAATCATTTAACGTTTTGAGTCCAGTGACCCTTCGAAAGAACTTATCGTAGCTCTAAAAATAATTTTTTTTAAATGTAGAATGCAGAGAAGCGAGAGGAAATTAGGAGTAAATGATAGGTAGCGATATAGAGCCCAGAGAGAAAGCAAACCTGTTGGCTCGACAAAAAAGGGAACAGCAATTACCTTTATAAATCTTACGGCTTCTAATAGTGTCTAACAAGGGGTTGTGCATAATGGTAGACTTTGTGTTGGTAAGGACAGGTCTGTTCAAACGGAGGAAATCTTGGGGAACGCATTTGGCCTAAAATCGCTGAAAACGATATTGAGCCCAGAATGCTGTATATTTCTGAAGCAGGAAATCAAGTCCAATTCTTCAAGCTTGCGCTGAACTTCACTGAAGCACGGCAGCAAGCCTGTAATGGATATATGGCCTCGGGAAGTGCGTCAGATTCTTGAAGAGGCAGACAAAGGAAAACTATGGAATTTAGCTCTGTGGAAGAAATGTTTGGGTTCAACAAAGCAGTCACTCAGTCTGTGCTTAGATTCGGAAATATAGAGCACACTACATTGAGGAACAAGTGTACC
>NW_025213964.1:24899-32114 GCF_004010195.1 Chiloscyllium plagiosum | reverse complement strand
CTTGCACAGTGCTATTCAGCATTGGGGTCCTGCAATAAGCGCTTCTGCACAAGATCATTCCGAAGACGCTGGAACTGAGTTGTTCCGAACTGAATACGTTTGCAACAAGATGAGCGAGTTCTACTTTCTCGGATTAGGGAACTGGAAATACTGACTCTGCGATCGGGTTTCAGAACAGTACAGTGCCAAGTGAGATGTGGTGCTGACATGTAATGACTCTCCTCACGATACCTGCATAGTGTTAACTCACCGCTGTCCCACTTTGACAATGGGCTGATTGTGTAATCTCTCTGGACTTTGGTTGATGCCGAATGAAGATAGAGAAGGAAGGGCATCATTAGTTTGAGTATGTCCCACGAATTTGAGTGCCTTCCTTATTTCATTAACATTTGATACAATCTGGGTCTGTTCCATCTTACTACCTTGGCACTTCAAAATCTGCATCTGAATTTCAGTGGTTGAATCTGCTGATCATGATACCCATTCCAACACAGGACCCCAGGCAGATGTCTATACAAAGATTTGGGAGATGCATGTGTTCCTTGCGGAGAAGGAACACAAAACCAGAAGTCGACCATTCAGCCGATCAAGATTGCTCAGCCATTCAATGTGTCGTGGTTCATCTGATCATTCTTGCTTCAAGTTTCTGCTTCGACCCGTTAACCCACGATTCACTTCCTGATTAAATATCTGTCTCTGCATCTCAGCCTTGAATATACTGACTGACCCAGACTCGACTCCTCCTTGTGGTAAACAATTCCACAGGTTCACGCCCCTGAGAGCACAGCTCCTCCAACAGTCTTGTACTCCATTAACATTGCCCCCCCCACCTCCCAAGATAGTGCTCACTCCTTCAACACTGAACCTTCGAATGTCCGGCACTCCCTCAGTACTTACTTTCCGACAGTGTGCCACTCATTCAGCCCTGATCCTGTGACAGGGCCCACCCTTTCAGCAATGGTCTTCCGACTGTGGAGCTCCCTCAGCGTAAATCCTCTGACCTGACTGCACTTCTTCAGCACTAAACCTCCGATAGTGCGAAGATCTGTCAGCACTGACCCTCCACAGTGCAGAACTCCCTCAGCACGGACCGTCTGACAGTGTGTTACTCTCTCGGAACTGACAATTTTCCAGGTTGGCACTGTTGTAACACTGCATTTCAGACAATGGAGCTCCCTCAGCGCTGACACTCCAGCAATGCAACACTCCTTCAACACAAACCCTCTGGCAGAGCCCACTTCTTCAACAATGACCTTCTAACAATGCCCACATTCTCAGGGCTGACAATGCAATAGTGCTTCCTTCTTCAACACCACGTCTCTGACAGGTCAGGTCTGACCCTCTGACAGAGTCCACTTCGTTAACACCGACCATGTGAGTCTTTTCTCTCCAGTTGCAGCATTTCCTTTTGGTTTTGTAATACCGTCAGACCTGGCGACTCTCTGGAACATTCAAACCACCGCCAGCACCTTCACTTCTACCTTTTCCTCTGTATGTCATTCAACCCCGACTATGATTACTCTTCCCACGACCCTCCTCCTGCTGGTATGCAATACCTTTAACATTTATTCCTAAAACACTCTCTCACTTCAGATTTTAATGTAATGTTTGGTGATCCTCCAAGCCTCATAATATACTATATCCGTTTTGGAGTCAGTGAGGGACGAGTGGGAATTTCATGCTGAGGTTTTGTCTGTTTCAATGAAATATCATTTGGTTGAGTGATTTACATTGTTCCTTCAAATTTTTACCACTGCCCGTTTGCAGACAGACATTTTTCTCTGTTTAGCCAGTTTCCCTCAGTCAGGTTTCCCCTCAAACGCATGTAAAAGGCAATTTTGTTTCTAGTTGTAGCTTTCTGTGATTTTCTTTAAAACTTTATTTTTCTTTAAACTGCATGTCATCAAAATTTCCCAGGGGATCTCACCATGTGACATTACTCATTCACTCAGTTTCATGACACATTGGTCGATCTGAGATAGTTCCGTCCCAGACAGTTTCACAATGTGTTATTCAAAGAGACACTGACAGAAACATTCCCAAAACTCATTCTGCTATGTTACTCTTGCTAATGTGATGGTCCAAGATTACACGAATATTGAGGATTCCCAAACTTATTGCAATGCCATGGTTAAACATTCCAATGAATTCCAGTTCAATGCAGTGATCAGCAATGAGATGCTGTTAGATGCCCTGAAACCATTCTCCTGCGTGAGTCCTTGGCGGTTAGGAGACAGAACTCACATCCATACTGACATTAATTCATGAACAGAGACCTAATGCTTTCTCGCTCATGTCTTTATTATACATTACTATCAGTGTTATCCATACTGCTTTTCTCATTCTGGCCAAGACCACAAAACGTTGTGTGCCATTGAATATTTATGTTCCACCTTATATTCACTCTGTAACCGTGTATCTCAGGTGGCACAAACCAGTCTACCATATTGTGGAGACCTTGTCCATTCCAGAGAAATCACATAATTTACTCTTTCCCACAATTTCCTGTCACAAACCTATGCGCTGATACGCAATTTTAATTAAATTCCGCTCCATCCTGTTCCGGTGTGCTCATATTCAGCCACATTCCCATGCTTTCCAGATGTTTCACATTTTCTCTTTGAATTTGGAAAATTCCTTTCACGTGAACCCTGTATCTGCATCCTCTCTGTCGGTTTACAAACCTATCGTAAACTTATCGACCTTTATGCCGCTCATTTAATACTTTACCATCCTCTCTGTGGACAATGTTCTCCTCCGATCCCTTTTAAGTATTCCTCTCTCACTCTATATTTATGTCCTCCAGTTATGGATTCCTCTACCCTGCGGTAGATACCATAGTTATTCCCCTTATTTATATCCCTCATGGTTTTATTAACCTTTATAATGTCATCCCTCAGTACGTTGCCCAATAGAATACGAAGAACAATGATACAAATATCTCTGCTCCGTTTCCCGCCACTATTTTGCCACAATGTTCTGGATACATTTATTCAGGACCTCTAGCTTTCTCTACCTTCATGTTTTAAGACCTCCAGCAACAGCTCTTCAGGCATGGGAATCTCTTTACAAGCCATCACTGCTTCATTCCCTTTGCTTAAATGTCTTTTTCCACAGTACAGTCTGACATGAATGATTCATTTCTGGTTTCGCCCAACTCTTGTGATTCCACACATGGATGGCCTCATTGAGGTTTGAGGGCCCAATTGCGTCTCTAGATGCTTTTTTGTACTTGTATCCGGAGAGAATCTGTTTGCATTCTCCTTCACCTTATCTGCCACAACTATCTCATTTCCCGTTTAGCTTTCAGCTTATGCAGCCTATCCTTGTACATCAAATCCGCAAGTGTCAGTAACAACTTTGTCAATCTTTCCTCCATTTGCATTTTCCGAGCATGCTTCATACAGCAGGATGATCAGAATTCTACGCAGTACTCCAAACAGAGGTCCAGCAATATCTGGTATCAACTCATGCACAAATTCCTCTGACCAATGAGGGCAAATGTGCCAAATACAGCTTTCACCACCTTTTCCACATGTGATGCCCCCTCCAAGAAGCAATGCAACTGCACCCTTTGGGCTCTCTCTATTCGAAAGAAATGCCCAGCGTCTTCCATTCTCTGCGTTAGTTCTCCCTGTTCTATCTTTACAAAAGCCTACACCTGAATTAAACTCCATCTTTCATTCCTTGACCTATGGACAGAAGATCGAGATCCCCTGTATTCACAACCCACTGTTACACTAAGTTTGGCATCCGTAAACTAACAATTACTCATATATTCTGAACAAAATCCTACATGTAACAGATTAACAGAAGTGTATTCACCGCTGGTCGTTGGCCTCCAGTCTGATGAACAGCCATCTAACACTACCACCTCTCTCCAACTTTCAAGCCAAGTTTGTATGCATTTGTAACCTTACTAACCAGTGTCGCCTGGAAAACCCTGTCCAAGCCCTTGCTGAATTACCTAAAGAGAGCGTCTTCTGCTCTGCCATCATCTATCTTCTTGTTAAGCTCATCATCAAACTCAATCATGTTTATGAGATAGCACTTTGTATCCAACGACACCTCCAAATGGACCCCACCACAGGGATACATTTCCCTCCCCAACCTTATCCACTTTCCGCAAAGACGGTTCTCTCCCTGCCCCCTAACAAGCCACGCTCAACTCCTGGTACTTTCCCTGCCACCGCAGGAATTGCAAAAACTGACCCGACACCTCCCCTCAGCATCCGTCCAAGGCCAGAAAAGAACCTTCCACATCCATAAAGGTTTCACCTGCACTTCCAGATATGTCCTTGATTTTATTCGTTGCAGTCTCCTTTTGATTGTGCAGACTGGACGCCTTCTCGCAGAGTGCTTCACAGAAGATCTCCAATACACCTGCACCAAAGAACCCCACGGTTCCCGTCTGAACGTTTCAACTGCCCCTCCAATCCTTCCGAGGGAATGCAGGTCCTGGGCCTCCTCCATCGTCACTCCCTCACCACCCGACGCCTGGAGGAAGAATGCCTTATCTTCTGGCTCGGAACTGTCCAGCTCGAGGGCATCAATGTGGACTTAAACATTCTCCTCATTTCCTTTACCCCAGTTCCAACCATGCAGCTCAACATCTCCCTTATGACTTGTCCCACTTGTCAATTTTCTTTCCCACCTCTATACTCCACCCTCCTCTCCGATCTATTACTTTACACCCGCCTCCATCGACCGATTGCACTCTCAACTACTTTTACCCCAGCTGCGCCGCCTCTCTTATATCTCTACACCACGCGGCTCCCAGCCTCATTCCTGATGAAGGGCTCTGGGCCGAAATGACAATTTCCCTGCTCCTAGGATGCTGCCTGACCTGCTGTGCTTTTCCAACAACACACTCTCAATCCAAGCACAAAGTCGTGCCGACAATCGCTTAACAATGCTTGCCTCTCCAAATGTACGTGATTCCTGTCCCGCAGAATCGCTTCCAACAAAGCACGCACAACTGACATCAAGATAATTGGTGTTTGGGTGTCTGGCTTTCACTTGCAGGCTTTGTTTTCAAATAACTTGCTGGCATAATATTAGCCAACCTCTAGGCTTACCTGTGGCGGTCAGTAGAAATATCTCTAAGGGGCTCCGATATTTCTTCCTGACCTTCCCATAATGATCCGGGATGTACTTGATTAATTCCCAGGGATTTGGCTATCTTTATACGTTTCAAAAGCTCAAGTACGTCCTGTTCTGTAATGTAAACTCTTTTGAAGACATCCTTCTTTATTTCCCTGACTTTCCCAGGTTTTCACCACAATGACGTGAAATTGTCGATTAGGTTCTCACCCATTTCATGTGGTTCCATGCATTGATGGCCCCACTTTCTCAGGTCCCCCGTTTGCCCTCCTGAGTTCCGTGATAAGTGCACTACCACACCTGAAATGTTATTCAAGTGATTCACTTAATCCGGCTGACTATATATGTTATCTGTCCCTTTTTCTTGACCAGAGCCTCAATATGCACAGTCTTCCAATATTTCCTCCCGTCGTCAGCATTATCCTTCATATTAACAGGAATATGCTTGCCCTGAACTCTCATTGTTTCTCTCTTTTGAAGGTTTCCCACTTGTCACACGTCCTTTTAACTGCAAATAGCATCCAATAATTAACGTTTGAAAGGTCTTGACTCACAATATCTGGAATGCGGCAAGGCCAATTTTACTCTTTAATTTGTGGACCAGGCCTGTTCATTTCCATAACTATTTTCAATCTAATAGAATTGTGGTCTCTTTCACAAAATGCTTGCGCACTAGCACCTCACTCCCTTTTCCCTCATTGTTTCTGAAGGGGAAGCCAAGTTTTGGCCGTTTCTCCAGTTCGCCTATTTACATATTGACTGAGGCGGCTTTCTTGACCATAGTTGACAAATTCCTCCCATCAAAGTTCTGAATACTGTCGCATTCCCAGTTGGAAAGTTACAACGCTCTCATTTTTACAGATATCGGAGATCTCCTGACATGTTTGCTGCTGAAATTCCCGCTGACGTTTGGGGGCCTGTCGTACGGTCATGTGAAAGAGATCATCAATTCTCATTTCTCCGTTTCACTAAATGGTTTCACTGGGCGATCCCCAGGATTATCCTCAATTTGGGGTCGGGTTGTACTTGAACCAGAGAGGCACGAGTTTCCCTGGAGCAACATTTGCTATTTTTAACTAGCAAGCATTAAACTAGTTTGGCAGGGGGTTGGGACTCTGAAGAAGAGAGGGTCGATCGACCTGTGAGGGGAAAATACATCAGCCATTGAGAGGAGGTTTACTGTTCAGGAGATCCAGCGGCACTGCAAAGGGAGGAAAAAGACGTCTGGTGCATTTATTTCACCACACGCGGCCTGATTGATAAGGCATTCAAGCTCATAGCATGGATTGGCTCTGGGATGGGGATACTATAGCCATAACCGAAAGATGTCTGAGAGAAGGGTAGGACTGGTAGATCCGTTTTGCAAGATGCAGAAGCTGCAGACGTGAGAGAAATACCATCAAGTGAGGAGGGGATGATGTCTTTTTGATAAGGGAGTAAATAACATCAGTGCTAAGAGATGATACACTTAAGGGATCATTTAATGAGGCCATGTGTTTAGAATTTAGAAACAAAACGAAGGTAGTCACTCTGTTAGGACTGTAATATAGACCACCAAGTAGCAAACAAGTACTAAGGAGCAGATGCGTCGCGAATTTGCAGATAGTTCTAAGAATATGAGAGTGGTATTCTTTGGAGATTTTAGATTAGATTAGATTAGATTTTGATAGATCAGCGAGGAGAGAAGGTGGAGTGAAGCAAGGGCTGCTGGGAAGGTACGTTTTCCCACTTAAAAAGGGAATATCTCGGGAGTCGTGTCTCCATTTTGACAGAGCGGCGAGGAAAGAAGGTGGAGTGAGCGAGTGCTGCCGGGAAGGGTAGGGTTTCCCACTTAAAAAGGGACTTACCATGGGAGTCGGGCCTCCATTTTGTCAGAGCGGCGTGGAGAGAAGGTTGACTGAAGCGAGGGCTGCCGGGAAGCAATGAGCTTAATTTATATTTGGGCAGTGGCTAAACACGAGGTACTACACGTGTAGTGTCTCTCTCCCGTCCCGGTCCCCTAGCTGAAAGTAAAAGACTCTGTAAGGTAAGGCTTTTATTTTTTTCTTTATTTTTCTTTTCATATATTTAAGTGCATTGTTTGGTTTTACTTCTTGTAAAGCTAAGCTTACA
>NW_025213964.1:14788-22918 GCF_004010195.1 Chiloscyllium plagiosum | reverse complement strand
AGTATGTCAATAGTCCGACGAGGGAAGGGACCATGTTGGACCTGGTACTGGGGAACGAGCCAGGACAGGTTGTAGAAGTTGCGGTGGGGGATTTCTTTGGGAACAGTGACCACAATTCTGCATGATTTCGAATAAAAGGTAAAGAAGAGAGTGGCCCTAAGGGTCCTTAGGGAAGAGTACTAAACGGGGCCAAGGCCAATTATATCAAAATTAGGGAGGAGCTCGGAAATGTGGATTGGACACAGCTATTTGAAGGGAAGTCCACATTTGAGATGTGGGAGTCTATCAAATATAGTTTAAAGTGCAGGATGGGCATGTCCTGTTGAAGGCAAAGGATAGGAAGGGCAAGTTTCGTAAACTGACGCTGACAGGAGAAATTGTACGATGAGCCAAGAGGAAAATGGAAGCATGCATATGGTCTAGGGAGCTAAGAACAGAACGGGCCCTGGAAGAATATCGGAAGAGTAGGACAAGTCTTAAACGAGGAAGGGTGAAAAATACGTCATGAAATAGCTTTTGCGAGCAGAGTTAAGGGGAATCCCAAAACATTTTATTCTTATATAAGAAGCAAGCAGGTGACTAGAGAAAGGATGAACCTGAGAGAATGGGTGAGATTCTGAATGATTACTTTGCATCAGTGTTCACTGAGGACAGGAACATGATGAATGTTGAGATTAGAGATAGAAGTTTGATTAGTTTGGATTATGTTGACGTAAGTAGGGAAGATGTGGGTAGGCTAGAAGTTGTTGAGGTGGATAAATCCGCAGGACTGGATGGGATCTTTCCCAGGTTTCTGAGGGAGCCAAGTGAGGAAATAGCTGGGGCCCCGACAGATATCTTTGTGGCATCTTTAAATACAGGTGAGGTGCCGAAGGACTGAAGGGTTGCTCAAGTTGTCCCCTTGCACAAGAAGGGTAGAAGGGATATTCTGAGTAACTGCAAAGCCGCAAGCCTGACGTCGGAGGTAAGGAAAGTTGCTGGAGAAGGTACTGAGGAATATGATCCATTTATATTTAGAAAAAAAGTGGGCTTATCAGTGATAGGCAACATGGTATTGTGTGGGGGAGATCGTGCCTTACCAACTTAATAGAGTTCTTCGAGGAAGTGACGAAGTTGATAGATGAAGGAAGGGCTGTTGATGTCATATACATGGACTTTAGGAAGGCATTTGATTAGGTTCCCCATGGTAGACCAATGGAGAAAGTGAAGTCATATGGTGTGCAGGATGTTCTCGCTTGTTGGATAAATTACTGGTTGAGCAACAGGAGACAGACAGTAGTAGTTGAAGAGAGTTTCTCGAAATGACGAAAGGTGACCAGTTGTGTGCCACAGGGGTCAGTATTGGGGCCACCGTTGTTTGTAATATACCTAAATGGTCTGGAAGAGGGCACTGTTGGTATGATCAGCAAGTTTGCAGAAGACACGAAGATTGGTGGAGTAGCAGAAAACATAAGGGACTGTCAGAGAATACTGGATGATATGGATAGATGGAGAGTTGGGCGGAAAGGTGACGAATGGTTTTCAATCCAGACAAATGTGAGGTGATGCATTTAGGCAAGACTAATTCGAGAGCGAATTATACAATGAACGGAAGATTCTTGGGGAAAGTTGATCGGCAGTGAGATCTTGGAGTGAAGGTCCATTGTACCGTGAAGGTTTCTGCACAGGTGGATAGAGTGGTCAAGAAGGCGTATAGTATGCTTGCCTTCATTGGACGGGGTATTGAGTATAAGAGCTGACAAGTCATGTTAAAATTGTACAAGGTATTGGTTCGGCCGCATTTCGAATGCTGTGTACAGATCTGTTTGGCACATTACCAAAAGGATGTGGACGCTTTGTACAGGGCGCAGAGAAGGTTTGCGAGATTCGGTACATTTTCATTAGAAAAAAGGACATTGAGGCGGGACCTGTTTGAGGTTTACAAAATCATGAAAGGTAGAGACAAGGTGGATAGAGACAAGAGTTTTCACAGGATGAAGGATTCAATAACGAGAGGTCACGCTTTCAAGGTGAGAGGTGGAAAGTTTAAGGGAGATGCCGCGGCAGGTACTTCATACATTGGGTGGTGGGCTTTTGGATCGCGTTGCCAGCAGAGGTGGTAGAGGCAGGCACGGTCGATTCATTTAAGATGAGTCTGGATAAATGCATGAGTAGGAGGGGAGTGGGAGGATACAGATGCTAAGGAATTAACCAACATGTTTCGACATTACATTTTAATCGGCTCAGGCTTGGAGGGTCGAAGGGCTTGTTCCTGGGTTGTAGATGAGACTCTGTCCAGTGCGAAACCAGGCCCTTTGTCCCAACACGTCCACACCCCTCATCCGAAGAGAAACCCAAAACACCCATTTCCCTCTCCTATATTTACCCTGACTAACGCACCTAACACTGTGGTCAATTTAGCATGGCTGATTCAGCTGACCTGCACATCTTTGAATTGTGGGATGAAACCCACGCAAATTTGGGGAGCATTGCGGAAAGAAAAGCTATCAAGTCCTGGCCAAATCCAGAGGTATGAACAGCTTCAGAATCTGGAGGGTAGTACAAATGTAGGAAGAGGCGTGGATCTTACAGGCGGTTAGAGGTAGCAGATTTCACAGAACCTGCAGGATAGGAACGATAATCGCTTGTGGATCCTGAAGGATATTACAATTTGACCCACAGATCTTGTTTGATCGGATCATTGGGCCGATCTTAATGACCTAATTCTGGACGTGTTTACCAGAATGGGCGAGCACAGCTTCAGATTCCCAGACTTGGAAATATACTTTCAGATGTGGTTCTATTTAACCATTCTGTCTGTGTATCTGACACCTGGCGTTGCTGTGATAGAAAGCATTCTCCGCGCATCTGGTGACTTCCATATCTACAAGACTGACCAGAGCTCACCTCGTCCAAGCCTTTGTTTGGAATGTTCTTCATTTTTAATATTTTAAACTGTCAATTTCGTGAGATGCAGGAATTCAGGAGTTCCATTTTGAGAGAATGGAATGGTTATTATTGACACTGACCCATACTGTGTCATTTCGTGAATTCTGTTGTTTTTTGCAGATTATCGCGCTGAGGATTGTATAACCAAGGAATCTACCTGCAGATGTTCTTTGCTTGGTAGAGGGGGCCCTGAGCACCAGGAGCTGGGAAACCACATTCTTCTTGTAGGTGGGGCTTCGCACCAGACTGGGTGAGAGCAGCTCACTGAGTAAATAACAGGGACGGAGCTTGGGATCTTCCTGCGGTGTTTCACCTTGTGCCATATATTTATCTCCCTCTTAAGAGTGAGCGTATCATGTTCTCCAGTCCTGACTTTCCACACTCACTGCAAACCTTCCACCTGTTGAACATTTCCCTTCACTCGAACTACCTCCATCCCTTACAACCTGGCTTTCGTCTCGTCTCTACTGCAATTCAGACCGACCTTGTTCTTTGTTATCACAATGCATTGCTTTGAGCTGTGTGGAAGCAAACCTAAAGTATGTTTGGGCCAGTGAAAACAAGATAACTCTCTCATTCTCTATGTTAGTCTTAGAAAGTCTCCTTATTTATCTCTCATCCATAAGGGGAAAGAAGCATCGTTTCGCATCCACCCTGTCCATTCTCCTGAGAATCTGTACATTTTAGAGAGCACAACGGTCACCTAATGACCATCAGCAGTGTAACACAGAAGTGACATGTTGATATTACTCTATTTTCTGCAAACAGTTCTTGTTGCTCCATCCTTCTCTAATTTTGAAACCTTCCCCTGAGTGAGCAGTACTCCAAACCTCTAATTACTGGGAATGCCCAAAACACCCTTACCCCTGAAAATTCCTCATATTCCGATAACCATCCTTGTATGTGGGGACCGCTCCAGCTTCGACAGTCGTCCAAATCATTGCATGTCCTACAACCCACACCACCTCTGAATTCTCTAGTCGTTACATTTCTTCCTGTCGACTCTGTTCCTTCAAGCCTCCTACCTCTGGCAGATCCTATAGTTCTGAAAACAATCCCACTCACAGGAATTTCGACGAGTGACGACAACACTCCACGTCTCGGTGATCCCTTTCGGTTCTCTCCATTTCTGTTCCAACCTTACTTCCCAACAACCCTACTTGCATGTACAACATCATCAAGTCTCTTCCAGTCTCCTGATCTGTGGAATGTCCAGCAGACTTTACAACTCTTTGCTATCTCTGTAACTGCCTGAAGAGTTTTGAAACCTCCCCAATTCTATAACATCTCCAGTCGCTGTGCCCCTCCCTACCATGGTGAGCAGCTTCAATCCCCACAATCTTCACTGCTTGTGTACGTCATCAGGATTGATATAACTCTCCTTTTTCTGTAGTGCCCTGCAACCCCCAGAATCCTCCATGTCTGTCCCAATTTTTCCTTTCACTCGTACTCGCCCGATCTGTGTAAAGCCTGTGTAAGTACAATCCCCATTACCATGTTGCCACCCCCAAACCCGAGAGCCATCGCCATTTGTATAACCTCCCACAGACCCATATACTCCCAAATGCTGAAACCTGCTCTCACCAATGCAACCCTCTCTACCCTTTTAACACTGTTCAGTTTTTAAAACCGTCCCTATCAGTGTAATCTCCTCCAGTCCCTACAGCATTCTCGAGCTGCGTATGCTTTTAAATCCCAACAGCACTCCCTGTCTGTGTAAACTCCTGCAGTTGCTGCATACCTCGCTATAAGTGTAACTGCTTCCAGGCCACTATATCTTCCATTTGTCTGGAAACAGGTCCCTGTAGCCCATCCTTCGTTCGTCAGTGAATAGTCTGCCACAACCCCTTCATGACTGCATCCTCCTCCACATTCAACAAGCCTTCCCATCCCTATCACATCTTCCAGCATGCATAATACTCACTCTCTTTTAAATATCTTCCAGTGTATAAATAATTTCTCTCTCCTGGACTTTCTCCAGTCCATACCATACTTCCTCGTCCGTACAATCCACGCTGTCCCAGTAATATTCTCCAGTCCATACCACCATCCCAATCCTTATAATGATCTCCAGTTCTGACCACCCTCCCTATACTTGTAACATGCCACACTCCCTATCCCTGTAACATTCTACAGTACATACCACGCTCGCTATCACTGTGATATTCTCCAGACACCACAACTCCTGTTATAATATACCACATCCGAGCTGCCTCCGAATATTTCGACACCTTGATCAACATCGTCCCTGTCACGATCCACAGCTCTGCACTCATCCCTATGTCTGGAATGTAATCCAGGACGCTCTATCTGTGGAACATCCTCCAATGTCTCCCACTACCATTCTTTCGTATCCTTAACGTTGCAACATCCTCGAGCCCGTGAACAACTCTCTTACTCTGTAACCACTGCCTATTTCTTTATCCCCGACTCTCACTAAGACACTCTGTGCATTTACAAGAAATCAGTTGGAACGACAACCTTAACTGAAGTGATCAGACATGATTGAAATGTCATGATGGAGTTATGGGTCAGAATGACAATGGCTGGGAGGTGAACATTCAAGGGTTGTCAGGATTTCGAGTCATTTTTAGGTCGAACTAAGAAGCCGCAAGGGGCAGCAACCATGAGCAGGAATTCGTTTCTGCACACCAGAGCGTGATAGTAATGTAAATATGGTTACAGTCAGGAAACTGTGTGTGCTTGCAACAAGGGGAGTACAGTTACTGTGTGTGACAGTAGTGTTCATCCCGACTGGATAAATATTGAATATCGGGAGTTCATGGATAGAAACTTGGATTGTGGAAGAGATGGTTTCCTGTAATAACATGTCAAGGAACAATCAATGGAGTGGCCTATTCATGATGAAATGTTGTGTAATGAGAAATATCAAATTGTCTGATTGCAATGCTGCTTTGTGAGCAGAAAAATCACAATAGTATGTCATTGTTTGAGTTAAAAAGTGATTTAGTTCAGCCAATGAGATGGAGAAGTGGAATTAGACCATTTGGCCCATCGAGTATCTTCCGCCATTCAACGAGATCATGGCTGATCTGGTAATCCCAAATGTAATTTCCTGCCTCCTTGTTCAGGATTCTCACACAACGGAAACCCAACGAAGCGGCAAAGATAAATATTGAGGGTAAGGTTATGTATGTTGCAGACATGGACTTTACTAAAGCATTTGCTAATATTCGCTTGGCCTGGAAAATAAAATCACAATCCATGCTATTCACGAGGATTGGCAAATTGGATGCAATATTTTCCCGTGAATAACATACAGAGGGATGTGAAGGGATGTATTTCTGATTGGAGCTCTGTGGCCAGTGGTGCTTCAGAAGGATCAATTCTGCGAATTCCGTTTGACATTTACGTCAATAATAAAAATGTATATGTCAGCGGCTTGATTAGTAATCTTGCAGACCACGTTTCGAAAGGCATATAGTGATTAGGAATATTTAGGGGAATTGTGAATAATAGGGAAGAATGTTAAAAGGTTCAGCAGAATATCGATCAATTGGAAAGACTTAATAGAGACATGCAAGGTAATCAGAGGATTAGACAGGTTTGACAGTGAGAAGCTTTTTCCTCGGATGGGGATGGCGAGCACAAGCTTTAATTTGCGGAGTGATACATACAGCACAGAATAGTACGGGCATGGAACAGCATACCTGCAGTAGTAGTCATCTCGACAACTTTAATCCTGTTTAAATGGTCATTGGATAGACATATGGCCTAAAATCGAATGGTGTAGGCTAGAGGGGCTTTAGATTAATTTCACATGTCGCCACAACGTCGAGGGACGAACAGCCTGTACTATGCACTAAAGTTCTATGTTCAATTGAGAAATGGCGAATGGAATTTCATTGGGACAATTGTGAGATGATGCATTTTGGAAGTCAAATGCAAGAGAAAATTACACTAAAAATGACCAGAACTTTTGAAACAGTCATATACTAATGGAACTTCAATGCAATCCATAGCTCCCTGAAAATAATAACACAACAGGATGTGGTAATAATGAAGGAAAATGTCATGATTACCTTCTGCGGTCGCAGCATTGACTTTCAATGTTTGCATGCCATGTTGTAACCGAATAAAATATCAGATCGACCACGTTTGGAATGCTGTGTGCTGTTCTCGTCACTATACCATGGGAAGGATGTGGAGGCGTTGAGAGCGTGTAAGAATGATCTACCAGCTTGTTGCCTGGATGTAAATGCGTTGACTATAATGAGTGTTTGGACCCAGTTGGATTGTTTTGCGGGAGTGTCGGAGGCTGTGGGGCGACCACGTACAGGTATATTGCGTTATGAAAGGCATGGATGCTGTAAATAGTCGAAATCTCTTTTGCAACGTGAAAATGTCAAATACGAGGATGCCTCGGTTTCAGGTGAGAGTGGGAATTTCAAGTGAGATGAATGAGGCAAGTTTTATATGGGTAAAATCTGCTCAGAAGGTGATCGAAGCGGAAATGTGAGAAACGTTTTGAAGTGGCATTTAGACAGAAACATGAACAGGCAGAGCATGGAAGGGTATGGACCATGTCGAGACAGATGGTGTTGTTTCGAATAACATCATGGTCAGAACAGTCATGGTATGCTGAAAGGCCTGTTGCTATGCTGTGCTGTTCTGTTTTTTAACTTCCCAGCCTCCACCCTGTCAAAGCTCCTCAGATTCTTGAACGTTTCATAAAATTTCTCCCTCATTCTGCAAACTTCCGATGGGTTCAAGCTCAGTCAACTTCACCTCTTCACATTATAAAAGAATTCCATTCCCAACATTAAATGAATGAAGATTCTTTGGCCTGCCTACAATTCAAGGATACCTTTCCTTCGGGCATTCCGACTGTTCATAATATTCGAAGTGCGATCTGACTCGCACCTCGCAGAGTTTTAGCATAACGTCTCCATATTAGGCTGCATTCTGTTTTTTCATAAATGCAAACATTTGATGTATCATCTCTAATACCTGCTGACAGTGTAAACTACCATTTTCAGACTGATACACAAAAACTCCCACAACACTTTGTGCAATCAGTCTGAAAGCAAACGGTGTCAGCCTGGGTGTATGTTGGGAACATGCTGGAAGGCATTGTAAAGGAGTTGGCAATAAACAATAAATCGACACTGGCAAACAACGGAAGATGCATGATTTTATAATAGGCGAATATTTTTAAATCTGTTGGATTTTATATTTTCG
>NW_025213964.1:10496-13724 GCF_004010195.1 Chiloscyllium plagiosum | reverse complement strand
TGAGGGAGTTCGCAAAGTAATATATTGCATTTGGATTTAATGTGGAGTAAGACATCGAAGCTCGGGAACGTGGTAAAATTAATAATGATGTCGTGAATACTGCTCACATTGGAGAACAGGAGGTTTAGGATGACTTGAAATGCGACAAAAGTAGAAAACACCTTGGTGTCACGAGGTGACATGTATCCTAACACCTTGTGAGAAGCCAGGGCAGAAATTGTACGGCCCCTGGCCGACATATTTGCATCATCTACAGCCACTATAGGCCAATGAGACTGATGGCAGTGAAAGGTAGGTTGTTGGAGGAGCTTCTGAGGCAGGGTCTTCAAACATTTGGAAATGCAAGGACTGATTGGACATCGATAGCATGGCTTTGTTCGTGGACAATCATGTCTCACAAACTTGATTGAGTTTTTGAGGAAGTAGTCTAGTGATAGATCAAGGGAGAGCAGTAGACATGTCTACATGGGCTTCAGCAAGGCCTTTGACAAGATCCTTCATGGCAGGCTGGTTTACATCTTTAGATCACACATAATCACGGAGCACTTTCCAGCTGGATTCAAAATTGGATTGACAGGAGGAGACAGAATGGGTTCATAAATGGTTTCGACTAAAACTGCAGGCCTGTACCCAATGATGTGCCACGAGATTCGGTGCTGTGTCCACTGTTGTGCATCATTTATATCAACAAATTGGTTGAGAATAAAGGAGTCATAGTTAGGAATTTTGTGAATGACACTGAATGTGGTCGGAAAATGGACAGTGAAAAGGGATATCTAAGCGTAGAATGGGGTCACCAGTACTGATGTACAAATAAGTTGAGGAATAGCAGGTGGGAAAATGCACGATGCTGTATTTTGATAGGCAAACCGGGGCAGTACTTGTACAGTTAATTTTAGGTCCCTGGGTAATGTTGTCAAACAGAGAGAGCTAGGAATGCAGGTAAACAGTTCTTTGAAATCTGTATCACATGTGGACAGGTTGTTGATGAGAGAATTTGGACCGCTTTCCTTCATGCATCAGAGCATTGAGAATAGGAATTTGGACGTCATGTCATCGCTGTACAGGATATGAGTATAGCCACCATAAAAGCATTGTTGATCATGTCGAAAAACTCAACTGTTTCATATGTTTCTATTAGGGAAGGATATCTGACATTCTTAACTGGTCTCGCTTACATGTGAAATCAGACCAACAGCAATATGGCTGACTCTGAGCCGCCTCCGGGCAATTAGCAGTGGGAAATGAATTGTGGTCCAATCGGTGATACACTCAGTCCATGAATGAATAAATAAAACTATATATGTCCCCCATCCTCCCACCCCCCACCACCTCTGCAAATGCCTCCAACTACAGCAATTCAAACTGGCTGTGTAAATGATTTTAGTCCCTTGTTCCTCTTGGTATCAATCTCACCACCTCTATCTTCTTCAAGTCTCCCTGTTCCTATCATCTCATTTAAACCTGACACTGTTTCCTCTTCCTGTTGCACTCTTGCTATTAGGAGATTCGTCGCGATCCAATTAACAAATGTTCCCATATCTCTAAAGCATTGGTTTTTCAGATTTGTTAGTTTTTCTGTCTTTTTCAGCATCCCCTAATCAAATCAGATCCTTCATCCCTGCGTGACGTGCAGGTAGGAAGTCTTGCTGAGGTTTTGTCCTTTTGTTCAATATTTTACACAGTTCAAGGTTTGTGAGAAGATTGATAGCTCGGGTGCTCGTTGCTGTGTTTCTGTATGCCGAGCTGGAAGTTTTTGTTGCAAACGTTTCGTCCCCTGACCAGCTGTCCCGAGTAGCCACACACGCAGACGACAAGCGACATGAATTTGACTGGGACAACACTACCATTATAGGGCAAGCTAAACAAAGAACAGCCAGGGAATTCCTAGAAGCATGGCACTCATCCACAAACTCCATCAACAAACACATAGACCTGGACCCAATATAGCGGCCTCTACAGCGGACAGCTGAAACTGACAACCGGAAGCGGAAGGGACATGCCACAATAAATGCCGGGGGAAACACCACAGAAGCGCTTCACATGAAGCTCCCAAGCACTGAGTGTGTCACCTAGACTGGGGACGAAACGTTTGCAACAAAAACTTGCAGCTCGGCGAACAGAACCACAGCATTTTACTTAGTTGCTTAAAATGATTTCCACTGTTCATTTATAATCATACCTTTCAGTCTGTTTCACTTGTTTACCTTGTTCAGTTCTCCTCTCAAGCCCCTTGAATTGGCTTTGTTTCTGATTGTCGTGTGTAATTTATGTTCACTATATGAGGTTTTAAATCACTATTCATTCCTCTATATTACAATTTCCCGGAGGATCTCTCCATGTGACATTACTCATTCACTCAGCTATATTACCCAAAGGTCGATTTGAACTAGTTACATCAGAGCCATTTGCACAACATGTTATTCAAAGAAACACTGACAAAAACATTCTCCGAAAGCCTCTTTGCACATGACATTTCCAATTATGTAAAGATTAAAGTCTCCCAAAATTATCACAATATCTTTGTTACGAATTCGAAAAATTCCTGTTTGATGCAGTGTTGAGCAATGAAATGCTGCTAAGCAGCAGAAAACCTATTCTCCTCCTTGTATTTGGGGCACATCGTACTCAGAATCTGGATTCCAGCTGACTCAACTGCATAATCGGAGGCCAAATGCTTTCTTTTCTATTATGCCTTTGTTGTCCATTACTGTCAGATTTACTCATCCCGCTTTCCCATTCTGCCAGAGGCCCTGCAAGGTTGTTTACTGTTACATATTTATGTTCTACCTTTTCTTCGCTCCGTAACCGCATCTGTCTCGTGTTGAATCGCATTTATCCCTTTGTCACATGTCCATGTACGGTATTGTAGATAATTTGTCCGTTCCATAAAAGAACTTTGCAATTTAGGTTTCCCAATAATTTCCTGCCACAAACCTATTCGCTAATGTATATTTTTAGTGAAACTCTGTACCTTCCTGTTCATTCCTTCCTGTTTATCTTCAGCCACAACACCGTGTTGTTCCGATGTTTCACATTTTCTCTTTGGATTTGGGAAGATCCTTTCACCTGAACAATATTACAGCATCCTCGCTGTCAGTTTAAAGCCCTGTCCTTCAACTTACCGCCATGATTGACCAGGACAGATGTCCCAGCATGTTTTCTTGGTGCCCAGTGCAATGGGACTTTTTCTTATTCACTGGTGAGATACAGACGTTTCTGGCTGGC
>NW_025213964.1:7268-8889 GCF_004010195.1 Chiloscyllium plagiosum | reverse complement strand
CCTCAGAGTTTCGTGTTACTGTTCCTCAAAATATCCCTCGATCGGTAAACAGTTCCAACCCTCCCATCTCTGTAAACTCCAACAGCTCCAACATCTCTCCTCATTTGTGTAACTTCCTCCAGTTTTTAAACGCTCTCAAAATGTGGAGACCCTACAATCCTCCCGATGTTTTGTCCTCTGCAATCCCGGCAATACTCCCGATCTGCAGAACCCACTCCAAAACCTGCGACTCTTTCGATCCTTTTCCTACAAGGCTCAATGTTTATTTCACTCCCTTCTCGTGTTGTCAACCACCCTGTCCATGTGAGCTCCTCTAGTCTCTACATCCATCTACTCATCTCCATAACCTTTTCAGCTCTCACACCCCTGTCTGTGTAAACGTCATTCTCCCCTTCAACCCTTCCTACCGCAGGAATATCCTCCAGTTTGTGCGATCCTCCCTATCTGTGTAAGTGTCTCAAGGCCTTATTGTTTTTCGCGTGTCTGTAAGCCCTGCCAGATAATTACTCAGTAATACGTTCATTTGCAGAGCTGGTGTAAACGTATTGGGCTAAATGACATCCTTCTGTGTCATAAGACATATGTGTGGTCCTGTGTGATGTCGTGAGAAGCCTTCAACTCGAATAATCTCTTATCTCTTCCATACGATCCATTCCGATCTCTACACTATCCATCAGCAAATACATCCCTCTTTATCTCTGTAACTCATACAGACGTAAAGCCATATTCTTGGTCTAGAATCTGCTCCAGCCCCAACGATGTTCCCTCTTTCTGTAAAGGTTCTCAAGTCCTTATAGCTCGCACATTCTCTGGAACAACTCCGATTCATGCAGATTTTCCAATCTTTGCGACTTCTCCTTTTCACAAAACCAATAATATCGCTAACTCCCTTCTGCCCTGACAAATCTCATTATTTCTATAACATCCTCCTGTCAATAGTGGGCGTTATGTCTGCAACATTTTCCAGCAAGTATAACTCTATCAATGTCTATATCTTCCTCCTCCCCTAAACGTTTCCCTGTTGTGTAACCTCCTCCAATGTCTAACGAGCTGTTTAATATCCTCAAGTCCCTACAACTTTGCCAATGGTGTAACCTCCTCCTGCTGCCTCACAGCCCAGTATCTCTGCAAACTCCACAAACGAAATCACTCCCTATCTGTGGGAACATCTCGCCCTCCCTATCTCTGTAATCTCTACCAGATGTTAAAATTCTTCAAGTAACTTTAAACGCCATTATCTTCTTCAAATCCACAACTTTCTAAAACATCCACCATCTTCTTAAATCCTCCCTATGTCTGTAAAACCCTTTAAGAAAAGTCACATCATTTTGTGTAGAAACTCCTGTTATTAATTTCCTGCAGCATCAATGTAAGCTTTTCTTTCTGCTTTCTGCAATCTCTCGTTTTCAACGTTCTCCACCAATAATATTCCTTATTATCTCTAATCTGTTCCAAAAACTCAATCCACCCGTACTTCTGTGAACCTTTCCATGAGGAAAATATGTGTTTGAAACTGGTGCTATGAAGTTTGGAAGAATGTTATAAATTGAGGACAATTTGTAGAAACTAGAACATTTACAGAGGTTGGAAGAGCTATCGAATGTAAAAGATGTTACAGAGA
>NW_025213964.1:4611-6527 GCF_004010195.1 Chiloscyllium plagiosum | reverse complement strand
AAGATAGCAGCTGTCCAGTTCAGGCAACAGAGGGAACCTGGTACCTTCCTGATCTCATTGTGAGTCGGTTTTCCGGAATGGTTGTGAGATCTATAAATACCTCATGCGCTGGGGTTTGTACAGTTCTGAGTGTATTTCCCTATACTTTGTGTCTCGATGTGATTCTGAAATGAAACAATTACAATGGAAGTTACGCTCCACAATAACAAGTTCTCGGTATCAATTCATGACAGCGGTCAGCCCACGAGAACCTCACATCAGAATAACTTCTCACTTCCCGAAATGTTACAACTGAAAGCGACGTTTCAACTCGTGTGAATTGCTTCTGCATCATTGACCATAATCTGTGAAGATAGAAAGTTCACTTCCCCTGTCACTGTGTGGGCTCCATCCTCAGGACTGATGTGCTTGAGTTCCCTGTCTCTGTCCCTGATGCATTTATTTCTGGTGCACAGAGACTCAGGGCTGCATCATGTGAGAGGTTCTCCATGTATCATTTATGTCAGCGTTCGTAAACGGCTTCTGTTCAAAATGGTTTTGTAGCCAAAATATTGATCTGGCTGGTCCAGCTCAGTTTTCACTTGAACCAAAACCAAAAAAGTACTTGTCTTTTGAATCTCTTTCAGCACCTAAAAAAAATCCGTATCCCAATATTGTCCCCCATCCTTCACTATTTCTGCAATCTCCTCTGTACCCTACAGCCATCCTGCCATCTATCACTTGCCGCCAACCCTGAATTCCTTCCAAACTTTTCAACAAGGCCAATGAAATGAGAGTTTAAAATAGTATGAACGAAGTCAGACGTAGCTGTCTTATGAAGATGTGGCTGCAGAGTGGCCAAGGCTGAGAACTGGATATTCAAGGGTTCACAACGTTCACACAGCAAGGATTAACAGGCCAACACAGTGAAGTCGTATTGTGTGAAAAGGATGGAATCGGAACTATTGTGATGTTAATCACTTTTCACACTGATCTTCCCTGCCCTCTTGCCTTATCCCTGTACATTGATCATATATTGGTAACCTTTGAAGACTTCAGGAAATCGCACCACAAACAGGAGATCATTTTCTAGACTATCTGCATTGGACAGAAAATGTTTTTACGCCCTTGTTCTTACTCCCTGGAGACTATCGCACATCAGGTGCCGATCTAGGCTCCGTTAAAATTGGTTTGAGAGTTTCTGCCTCTCCTATGCTCCCGTGTATGACTTCAAAATCCCTAGCATATTATAGCTGAAATAACAACTTTCCTCACTGCTTCTCTAATGTTTCAAACAATTACATTTAATATTCACCGCTGGTCTGGTGTCATGGAGGAACGTAATGTCCCTCTGCTGCACCATGTCATCCACCAGAACCTTACAGGTTTGTCCACAAAGGGGGTGCCACCTCTGCCATGTTCAGGGCGGTTTCACATTGACAATTTTAGAGATGGCACCTGTAACAGGGAGGCCGGTTCATTCTGAGATATCAAGGCAGTGGGCTGTTGATATAACAAAGGGAAAATCATCGGGATAATGCCAGATCAGAGGAAAACCACGCGGGCAGGGAAGGTAGCTAATGAGGGAGATTGGGGATGGTGTAATGAGAAAACACACTTCTTATGCACAGGAAGAATATGGTATCTCCCTTTCTACTGATGCCCCTGAAAATATGTGCACTCTCATCCTTTCTGCATCCTGCATTCTAATCTTTTCTCATGACTGCACTTTCACTTTCGCAGGATACCTAATATCCTCTGTACTCTCTCCAGTCAAAATCCCTCCTTGCATGTGATGAGGTGACCAGGACCGCACACAGCTGTAACTGAACTCATTATTTATGCAGTTCTGACAAAACATTCCAGCTCTTAAATTCTCCACTTTGGCTGACAGAGGGACTAATGAAATTTCTGCTTAAGGAGATGATTGATGTGTC